>NW_016157451.1:0-45107 GCF_001687245.7 Rhagoletis zephyria
TTTATGTATGTCTATGGAAGAAAATTCCAGCTTGTCACCGATAATCGCCCGCTTACAAGAATTTTTCACCAGCACAATAAAATGCCAGCTATAACATCTGCCAGACTTCTGCGATACGCCGAATTCCTGTCGAGCTTTAATTACGAAGTAATCTACAAAAAAGGATCCGAAAATACTAATGCAGATTGTCTATCCAGAGCAACGCAAATTCCAGGAAATCATTGCACGGACAAAGTAATAAATGAAGAGATAAATGAACTATGTTTGTTATCCATCTTTGAAATATCCAGCGAATACATAAATTCAGAAATCCTAGCATCGGAAACCGCAAAAGATCCCGAACTTTCAAACATCTTAACCAACATGATGAACGGGAACGGCGAAGGTACGTATATGCTCAATAACGGCATTATTTTTAAGGGTCAACGGGTAGTGATTCCAAAAAGCCTACAGCAAAATGTTCTTCAAGAATTACATCGCACTCACCCAGGCGTTACCAAAATGAAGCAACTCGCCAGAAGATATTGTATCTGGAAAGGTATTGACCGTGATATAGAACGGACAGTACGATCATGCGAACCATGTGTTCAAGTTCAAAACAAACCGGCGAAAGCTCCACTGCACCACTGGGAGGAACCAAAAGAAAATTGGGAAAGAATACATATAGATTACGCCGGACCATTCCAGGATAATCATTTTCTTGTGGTCGTGGATGCAAAGTCTAGATGGGCAGAATTTCGAGTTATACGGGATGCTCCAACAACCCAATCCACAATTAACCTTCTATCGGATATTTTCGCTACTCATGGATATCCGTCGATCATGGTTTCTGACAACGCAACTATTTTTACGAGCGCACATTTCAAATCATACTGCAGCAAAAATGGAATTTACCAGAAGCTCATAGCACCAGGGCACCCGAGTACGAATGGTCTTGCCGAGCGAAATGTTCAAACACTTAAAAGGAAGTTAAAAGCTATGTCAACAGAACCAGGACCACTACGCCAAAAAGTCAATGACATTTTACAAATATACCGAGCAACTCCTCTTAGTAATGGTATGAGCCCAGCAGAACTTTACCTAAAAAGACGTATACGGATTCGATTAGACGCGCTAAAACCAATAACACATAATAAAGTAACGGATTCTATACCAGGTGTGCGCCATATTAGCGAGGGAGAGAGAGTACAAGCGTTATATACACAAAACAGCAAAACAATTTGGAAAACAGGTACTGTACAACGAAAGCTAGGTCAACTTCACTACATTATTAAACTAGATGATGGCTACACCTTAAAACGCCATATAGATCAACTAAAGGTCACAAAAGTTCAACAGCGGAAAGTCAGGTTCGCTCAAGATGTTCCTGACATAGGTAATACCCGGGGAAGTACTTCAAATACGATTTCCGACCCAGCAGACCAACAAAATCATAGGAATAGCCAGTACAATTTTCAACAAGTCGAAACTGGATCTCAATCTAATTCAGAATCGAACGATACAGAATCTGAAAGACATACAGAAACATTACCTCGAACTCCAGAGCAGCCAACCCAATCGTCAACTGCTCAAAATCCGGAACAGTCGAGTCAAAGACCTGCACGAATACGCAATAAACCTGCACATCTCCGCGATTATGACTTAACATAACTCTCATTAGCGGGGGAGAACTGTTATAACTTCAACCTAGATGTACTATCAGCCTTAGGATTTGCAGCAGTTCGATCACTAACATTTATAAAATACTCATCTTTGAATATCGATAACCATTGTATCATCACTAGAATATAAGTTGTAATATAATAAAGAAGTATATTAGAAACCGCGTGCTCTTTCAATTTACATCCAAATCCAGATTATAAAAGAAACTATGACTTAAAAGGAATAAGCCCTGAAGATTTCATTCAATTCATTTAAATAATTCATGGGATATTGTGAATCGAAGAAAAAATTACATAAAAATTGATTATGCAATAACTTGCGAAAATCAAAAAACTTTAATTTTTACTGATCGATTTCATGAATTCTAGCTCAACAGTGTTTAAACAACGATCTTGCCATGATGCTAGATTGTGAAGATGATAGTCAGGAGTATACATCCGACATTTGCAGCCCCGATGCAATTCCCAAAAAGGAATTGTTGCACCGCAATAAAAAAAGGGTCAATCGAAAAGAATTTACAATTTTGTCAATTTCAAGTTTTTCAAGTTTGTCGCCTGGAGCGAGTAGCTATTTAATGGCGCAGGTTTGATTTACGACCCGTTAGGAACAGGCTGTAATCCGAAAAGGCAGCAAATTTACTCCTTCTTAAATACAATGTTCCAATTTTTTAATTGAACTACTAAATAAAAAAATATTATTAAAAATTAATAACTTTTCCAATTTTTTATTTACCTAAATTCCTTAATGTACTCACCAAAATTATTTCTTAAAAATATTTGACATCCGCATTCGCATTTGTATCCACGGATGTTAGCTTTTAAACATCCGCATCCGCATTCGCATGCGCGGATGTCTAAAATTACACATTCGCAACATCCCTAATACAAACATGTGTATATATATGAAGACTTGCTTAAACAAATTTACATTAAACGACATAAATAAATAAAAATAAACTTCAAATATATTTGAAACTTTGAAATAAATTTTTTCTTTTTTATTCCACACACTCATTCTCACTTTTACTCTCCCAAAAACTTTGACGTTTGAGGTTAAATTGGCTTCTACCGGTTTTGAGTGTACCATGGTGTCGAAGTGTTTTCCGTCTTAATCGATACTACCGCTGCGATACGATATCGTAACTGGTGCGATACCACGATGCAGCGAAGAAAGGTCCGTCCGAAATACCGCTACTTTGTTTTTGCCGATTTTGACAATTCTGGTCCACAAGTAAACGATGCCTCAGAAACTTTAAATGCACTGAAGTTCACTATTAATTTTTTAATAAATTATATATTTCTACAATTTAGCACAATTAAAACACATTTACTGTCGACAATTTTAATATTAAGAAAATTTGCTCATCTGACATTTTCTTTTCCACTTCCACTTCGGCTTTGTTTACTTGTTTTTGAACGCATCCTATCGTAACGGTAAACCTAACGGTCGTATCTTTTTTCGGAAAAAAAACAGATATTACTGCGCGAAAACCACGTTTCGCAGTATCTTCATTTAAAAATAAAAGCGTTTTTTACAGCGAATTTTTACCGTATTGAAAATCGCACCTTTTTATTAATAACACCCGATTTACATGACTCAAGTACTTGAAATCAATTCTTGCTCATCCTTTTTTGTGTTTTCTATTTGCTTTTACACATTTCAATTCTGTTGAATTGAAGTTTTTGGTTCTTTAAATGGGAAGCAACGAAAATGTCAACACCAAAGCAAGAAAGTTGAAACGACTTGACGGTACAGACGCATGTGTACTTGTCCCTTTTCTTCTCACTAGATCCCCACCAGTCCAAAATCGGCGAAAAAAGGTACTTTTAAGAAACAAATTTTTTTCAGTTTTTTTCACTAGAAATCTATATCTAAAGTGACGAATTTAGAAATGGTTTGGAACTATAGAAAAAGGGATGCAGAATGAACTAAATCCTATTTGTCGAATTTAGAACTATTTCGGAACTATCGAATAAGGAATGCAGAGGGGGCTTGTTTACTTTACATAGATATGTGTTCGGCGGCTTTTTCGTTCGAATACGCTTCTGTTCTGTGCTTCGCAGATGCTTTTTCATAGCCTGGTAATACAAAAATAAAATTTGTGTTAATATTTCAACATCTTGGGACCGTCTGGGATCTAAGAAGCGAGCACCTCTGCAAACTCAGCTACAGCTAAAGGTATGTAAACGTACATTTCTTACAATAATTCAAACAAATTTAATTTCAAATTGAAAACACATTTCTTCCAAAATAACTTAAAATCGCACACACGGAAGAACCAAAAAGATTGAAAAATCATGATACTTTTTTCTTTAGTCTGTCGATTTTAGAACTGGTTTGGAACTATAGAATTTAGGACTAGTTCGGAACTATCGAAAAAGGGATGCTGCGGGGCAATTGACACTTCCTAGGACATCGCCATGTTAAATTCGCCAGTTACTTGCATGGAAAAGTGATTTATCGCGAACCAGTACTGGGTCTAAATGTGTCTACTAGAAGCGCACCAGTTCAGAACTAGAGATTTTCCCCACAGGGGATATCTTGTCCCTATTTTTTTTTTAAATAATAGTATACATAAATATGCTTTTTTAAAACGGGTTTCCGTGATCAGTGTGTATTAAAAAATTTAGGCACCAAAAAAAAAAAATTAATGCAGTATTTTGGAAAAAAACCGCAGCTTCCATTTTTGGAATCCAAAAAAAAAGTATTATACTGCGAAATAAAGTATAGATACGAGCGTTAGGTATACCGCATCTGTTTGAGCCAGGGCTGCAAACCAGGGATGTTGCGAATTTGGAATTTTAGAATGCGAATGCGGATGCGGATGGTTAAACGCTAACAGCCGCGGATGCGGATGCGAATGCGGATGTCAAGTATTTTTATACCCGAGCGCACTTGTGCACAAGGTGTTCACATAACGGTTGTTTGTAACAGGCAAAACGAATCGAAATAGATATAGACAAATGTATACGTGAATGATTAAGCGGTAACTGTCTGTCCGTCCGTCCGTCTGTGCACAAGATAGCTCGAGTACAAATTAAGATATCTTAACGAAACTTGGTATGTGTACTTCTTTTCGGCGTAAGACGGATGGTATTGAAAATGGGAAAAATCGGACAATAACCACGCCTACCTCCCATGCAACGGTAGTTTTCAGAAATACGCAAACTGCGATATTTTACTACTGAAGCTTATTCACTCAAAATTGATATTAACAATCATTTTTAGGCGAAAAAAAGAATACTATAAATTTTTGGAAAGTGGGCGCAGCCACGCCCACTTATGATTACATGTGTATACCTTGGGAACCGCTCTGCCAATTTCTCCCAAACTTGACACAGTTGTTGGACGTCACAAAACATACCGAACGGCTGAAAATTTAAAAAATCGTATAATAACCATGCCCACATCTCATATAACGGTAATTTANCTACACGACGCTCTTCCGATCTATAACGGTAATTTAGAGAAATACGAAAGCTTTGATAAATCAGTAAATACTGGAGCTAATTTATTCAAGATTGATGTTGGCAATAAACGGTAAATTTCAGAAATGCTTGAAACTTCGGTATTTCGAAATTTAAGGACGCTAATAAGCAATAACATTATTATTGAATTTTGGAAAATGGGCGTGATGCCGCCCACATACATTTATATAAGTTTATCTCATTATATCAAACAGAACGTTCTATCGAAGATGTTTGAAATAGGGGTAACCCCACCCTTGCTTACCATGTAGCGGTAGTTTTCGGAAAGGTAAAAAACAATATTGAATACTTGCGCCGGATATTTAATGTTCAGCACCGCCCTAACTTAGACTGTTTTACTTGTTAAGAAATAATTTAGGCGAGTTAATTAGGTGATTTAGTTAAATAAAAAATGTAAAGGTTAGTAATTTTTAATAATGTTTTTTTAGTACTTGAATTTAAAAATTGGAACATTGTCTCCAATAAAAAGTGTTTAAAGGGTCGTAAACCAGGGCCACTATATAACTGCTCGCTAGAGGCGACAAACTTGAAACTTGACAAAATTGTAAATTCTTTTCGATTGACGATGCACCAGTCGAGAGGACTGTCATTTATATTTATTGTTTTTTTTTTTATTGCGGTTCTTTTTTGAGAATTGCATCAGGCTGCAAATGTCGGATGTATCCTCCTGACTTTCATCTTCACAATCTAGTATCATGGCAAGATCGTTGTTTAAACACCGTTGTTTTCCAAAGAATTCTTCATTCTCAGTCTTTTGGTTGTTTCTGAATTTGGAGAACCTGTAACAGCGTTTTTCGATATTAGTTTCTGTAATTCATTTTTAATCCTTTTTCCTGTGACTGGCCAGATATACAGTGCACTTGCACAATATTACAGGGACCGAGAATAACAGTAATTTTTTACCAGTTGAACTTAGCCTAATATTGTTTATTCCGAAATAAAAGTTTTTTCTGGATAATAAACAAACAGCTTATCAAAATTAAACAAATTTAATATCATGTGAAAGAGGACTGAAACAGCGAACGAAGGGTTTTTATATCATTTCAGTTTTAAAGCTATTTAAGTCCTCTTTCATTTGATACCAGACTTGTTTAATTTGGATAAGCGGTTTGATTATTATCCGGAAAGGACTTTTAGTTGGGAATAAAAAATATTTGGCCATGTTTAACTCGTAAAAAAATAACTGTTATATTCGGTCCCTTCAATATTCGCATTCGCAAAAGATCCGCATTGATTAATGCGAACGCGAAAGCGAATGCGAATGTTAAAATTAATGCGGAAGCTCCGCGGTTGCGAATGCGAATGCGAATATTCGCAACAACCCTGCTGCAAACCACTCCAAAAAAACGGGGCGGTTCGGTTCAGTGGTTCGAACTAGGGATGGTGCGAATGTGAAATTTTAGACATCCGCGGATGCGAATGCGGATGCGGTTGTCTAACAGCTAACATCCGCGGATGCGAATGCGAATGCGGATTTCAAGTATTTTTAAGAAATAACCAGGTAAGTAAACTAAGTTATTTAGGTAAATAAGAAAATTTAAAAGTTAGTAATTTTTAGTAATGTTTATTTTACTTAGAACTTGAATTTAAAAATTTTAAATTTTATTTAATAAAAAGTAATGAGAAATGTATCCTCCTGACTAGCAGCATGCATAATGGTGAGATCGTTGTTTAAACAGCGCTTTGAAACCAAACCAGATGTGTCAGGTTTTTCTGAAGCTTTTTTAAAAGAATTCTTCGTTCTCATTCGTTTAGCAGTTTCAGAATATGGGGAACTTGTAACGTTATCAGCGTTTTTCGATTTTAGTTTTTGTAATTCATTTGAATGGGTCTTCTACGACTGGTTTGAAGAATTTGTGCTTATAGCGAGCTAGATAGGTGGATATGGAAAATAAATTATTATTTTCCAGGAATGAAAATTTTGAACAAAATTCTGTTTTTAAGATCCTGGCTGCCAGCCAAACCGGATCAGAAAATTGTTATTTTTTTAAAAAAGCACCCCTTTTTTTGTAATCATTTGAATTATTGGAATCACGAATGATGAGGGTTTCAGATAGTTACGTAATTCTTACCTAATTAAAGGTCGGACCTATAGCTTTTTAAATATTTCAGCATCGATTCTCTTTATAGCTAAATGTTGAAGATTTCTGCTGGAAATCCCTATTGTAGAAGCTTAATCTTTCACTTTAAATAGCAAAGACGGCAGACTTAGGGGGAGAGTTTTACCACAGCGGCCTTTGGGCAAGGATCCAATGTACATATTTATCTATGAAAAAATATTGCCCGACAAGTAAACAAAATTACTGTTTTAAAAATTTTTCCCTAAAATAAATTCCCCAAAGAGCCACATTTGAAATGATTGAAACGAATATATCGTCACCTGAAATGCAAAAAGGCGTAACAACACCATAACTGATGTGGCAAGGTTCATAGAATACAAGGTTACGACATTAGCCATGGCCGCCATCTTGATGACGCAGATGGCCTCAATTTTTGGAGTTGCCAGATTCCTAAAAAAATTTCTTATAAAAATACACTATTTTAGTCAAAAATACATCACGTTTTATTTCAAATATGTGTAACTCTGATATTGACAATTTGCATTGAAGTTTGTGAATTTTTCTGCGTCTTTGAGTTTATTTAAATTATTAAAAATTTAAGTGCGCTGTTTTTGATTGCAAAAATTACGCTGAAAGAGGTAATTTTAGGTTAAGCGTATGTCTAAAGGTGAATTGCGATTTCGGTAGCGAAATTTCGCCAATGTTATGAACGCTTTTTATTCATTCATTCATTAATTGCATTCTACTCACTTTCAAGAATAAAATCACCAGCAAATTTCAATAAGCATTCGATTTACATTTCATTTGTCACTGTTGTACGAATATTATTATGTTAATCCAGTTTCACGTGAAGATAAAACATTTTATGTTGTTATAATAACCTTTGCCACGATTTTATATCAAAAATACCCATTTCATTAGGATTCCTAAAATATGCTATACGGCAGCTATATTTTCTGCGTTTTCTGTACTCTCCTTCTTCGTAAAATATTTCAGCCAATCAGAACTCACTTCTCTACTACGTCATTGGAGGAAAACAAATTTTTGACACCACCATCTATTTTATGAACCTTGNATAGCTAAATGTTGAAGATTTCTGCTGGAAATCCCTATTGTAGAAGCTTAATCTTTCACTTTAAATAGCAAAGACGGCAGACTTAGGGGGAGAGTTTTACCACAGCGGCCTTTGGGCAAGGATCCAATGTACATATTTATCTATGAAAAAATATTGCCCGACAAGTAAACAAAATTACTGTTTTAAAAATTTTTCCCTAAAATAAATTCCCCAAAGAGCCACATTTGAAATGATTGAAACGAATATATCGTCACCTGAAATGCAAAAAGGCGTAACAACACCATAACTGATGTGGCAAGGTTCATAGAATACAAGGTTACGACATTAGCCATGGCCGCCATCTTGATGACGCAGATGGCCTCAATTTTTGGAGTTGCCAGATTCCTAAAAAAATTTCTTATAAAAATACACTATTTTAGTCAAAAATACATCACGTTTTATTTCAAATATGTGTAACTCTGATATTGACAATTTGCATTGAAGTTTGTGAATTTTTCTGCGTCTTTGAGTTTATTTAAATTATTAAAAATTTAAGTGCGCTGTTTTTGATTGCAAAAATTACGCTGAAAGAGGTAATTTTAGGTTAAGCGTATGTCTAAAGGTGAATTGCGATTTCGGTAGCGAAATTTCGCCAATGTTATGAACGCTTTTTATTCATTCATTCATTAATTGCATTCTACTCACTTTCAAGAATAAAATCACCAGCAAATTTCAATAAGCATTCGATTTACATTTCATTTGTCACTGTTGTACGAATATTATTATGTTAATCCAGTTTCACGTGAAGATAAAACATTTTATGTTGTTATAATAACCTTTGCCACGATTTTATATCAAAAATACCCATTTCATTAGGATTCCTAAAATATGCTATACGGCAGCTATATTTTCTGCGTTTTCTGTACTCTCCTTCTTCGTAAAATATTTCAGCCAATCAGAACTCACTTCTCTACTACGTCATTGGAGGAAAACAAATTTTTGACACCACCATCTATTTTATGAACCTTGCTGATGTGGGAGTTGAAATTCGATGAAATCCGTCATATCAATCAAAAACTGAATTTTGAATTTTTTATTAGTTACGACTTTTTGTATTACAGGTGACGATATGTAACATCAAGAGCAAATCACGACAATTTGGTTTAAAATTACAGTGCACACTTTCTTCTTTTATGTCTAGTAGTTTTTTTTTTAAGATTGGTCCAAAAAAATCATAATAAAGAAAGAAATGCAGGTATTAAAAGAAGAGAAAACAAAAAATATATATTATTAAAAAAACTATGTTCTCTTTGACGTACGTCAAAGGTCAAGTAGAAGTGGTAACTTGTATAACTGCTCGATTATATAGCTTAAGAAATAATAAGTTTAAAGGCATTTTTATCAAAGTTGATAAATATGACATTTGACCAGTTTTGTTACACAAATACTCCAACGACCACAGGCAAAAAATATTGGCTACAATTTGTCATTTTGTTTGCAAGATATACGTTTTATCGGTGCACTTGCACAACATTCGCATTCGCAAAAGCTCCGCATTGATTATTGCGAATGCGAATGTTAAAATTAATGCGGAAGCTCCGCGGTTCGGTTCAAACGGTTTAATTTTTTTTGAATGTCAAAGGATATAATAAATAAAAAGATTTGTTATTGAGATCAAATCCAAATATCCGCATGTATAGTGGTGGAAAAATAAATAAGGACGCGAAATTTTTAAAATGTTGGCATTTTTTTAATTTAATTTTTATTGTTTTAAGTATAGTGCACTATCTAATAAAAACCGAACAGATCGAAATTAAAAACTTGTCCAAAAATCTGAAAATTCTTCAAATATTCATCTAACTTGCAAACTTTTTAATAAAATTTCTAGAAAAAGATTTTAAGTTTTAAGTTGATTTTTGGCAATTTTTTCGCGGATTTTCTTCCATACATTTATGTTCGACAAATTTTTAGTATAAAAAAAATTATAATATCCACATGCATAGTGGTGAAAAATAAATAGAGACGGGACATTTTTTAAATTTTGGCAATTTTTTGTATTTAATGTTTATTGTTTTAAGTTTAAAAATTTGTGCAACAATTATGAAAATTCTTCAAAGTTTCATCTAACTTGGAAACTCTTTATATTTAATATGAATTTCTAGAAAAAATTTTTAAGTTTTGAGTTTATTTTTGGCAATTTTTTTCACGGATTTTCTTCCGTACATGTAAAATGTGACAAATGTTTTGTATGAAAAAAATGAGTAATACACTCAACTAATTATTTAAAATCAACGCGATCAATGTGAAATTAGTCGTGAGTCTAGTCGGGTAGTTAAAAACAACACACTCAGAATTTTGAATTGACACTCAAAATTTTGGCTTAATGTTTAAACCCTCATTTTCGGTAGGTTGGACCTCACATTAGGCCTTAACCTCATAGGTACATTTATACCTCTGGTCAAGATAATATGAGTGCGATATTTAAATATTTTTCCTTCGTTTCTTTAATGTTCATTATTTTTGTATAAAAGTATAGCAACAACCATATCCAAATATCAAACTTTGTATGAAAATTAAAAGAAATCAACAAAATTCAACAAAATTTCATTATAGTTTCAAACTTTTTAATCAGAAATAAAACAAATCCGAGTATGCAGTTTTATAGCTCACTCAACTTTAATTTAATCTGATAAGTGCAAGCCTGAATTACATATCTTGAAATCCGCACAGATTTTTTTTGCTGGCGGCTATTTGCATTTTCTACCATATAAAAACATTTCAAGCATTTTTTATATGGGCGAAATTATAAGTAAGATGCCAGTAAACTCAAAAATGTTTGCAATTTTACCAAATGTAAGAGTATGTACTTAGTATACCCGCCCTAAGCTTTAAGTTAAGTTATTGCAAACTAGGCATAAGGTGATTTGTGTCTATACCATTAGTGACAGAGTTATGGGTCTAGCCCTTAAGGCATGATCGCCCAGGATATACCGTTTTGTAAATAATTAGCAGAATAAAGAGACATTCGATATTTGATAGCGAGAACGACGGACGTGTTTTAGTAACTACTTAGCCTTCTGAATATTTCACAAAGTTGTGTATTTTTATACAAAGTTGTGTATAACAAAACTTAAAAATGCTTTAGTGAATTTTGAACCGAACCGAGACATCTTTTGGGTATGATTTTCGGTTCGGTTTTAGCATTTCAGAATAAACAAATAATATAAAAAAACTGTTTAATATACAACGCGTTTATAAATGGACTAAAAAGTAGAAAATAATATTTCTTAGTCCCATAGAATTCGTTTTGATAACTTTTGACTTTGAAATTTTAGCAAAAGTCATTGTAAACAATTTGTGAGAATGAAAATGAAAAGCGTGGGGCGCATGTAAGTTTTTTTATATTATTTATTTTCTACTTTTTAGTTTTGTCTGTATAAAATTTTGCAATAGATATTAAAATAATTCACCGATATTAATAGATTGGTACACACACATGCATACACTTATGTATGTACATTAGGGTGGTCCAAAAACAGTAAAGTCGGAATTGTAATGCCCTCACCCCCTAGGTTTTTCTATATCGAAAAAAGTATACCCCTGTTTTTTTATTTTGAAATCAAAAAATATTTGGAGGTCGCTCAAAACGCTCAAAGTTTTCCATATATTTTTATATGGGAAAAAAGCAACTAACTTTTCGTAGAAATGGTATAGAATTCTTGAAAATAAACATTTTTCGATCGGATAACTCTTGTTCTCTTCAGGAGACTTTCAATCATAGTACCCAATCGTTTATTTGACCATTTTTTAATACTAACGATTTTTCATTTGTCCCCCATTGCATTTTTCGGGGTTTTCGTGGGTTTATATATTGTAAATTATAAATTATAGTTGCGATGAAAAAAATGGTTAAATAAACAATTGGGTATTATTGTTGGGAATCTTCTGCAGATAAGCAGAGTCTTCCGATAGAAAAATATTGACTTTTAAGAATTCCATACCATTTCTACGAAAAGTTGTTTTCCCTCATATAAAATACATGTAAAACTTTGGGCGCTTTGAGCAACCTCTAAATATTTTTTGATTTCAAAATAAAAATATAGGGGTATATTTTTTCGGTAAAGAACAATCCTAGGGGGTGAGAGCATAAAAATTCCGACGCGATCTATCTCGCAATATCGCAACATAATTTGTTAAACGGCGAATGGAATATGAAAAGTTGATTGTAACAAAATGAACCAAATCGTGGAAAAAATAATTTGCTATGTGAAAAATCATCGTATTTGATATTATTAAAATGAAAAAAGGATTATAAAAAGTTAAGAAACAAAGATAAAGTATGGATGAAATTAGAATTACACTCAACGAAAGCTTAAAGTGCCAAAAATTTATTTACATATATTTTATAACTTAACTTTAGGGATTCATGAAACGTCGCAAAGTTGTTGCAAATGACCCATTTGTTGCAAAATTTGCCACTTTGCGACTCAGCTGATTACTTTTTTATGGAACCTTTCTTGCGACAAAATTGCGCCATTGTCATATTATTTGAGCTGGCAATCAGTGCAAAGTCAAAGTCGCGCGAAACTCATGCTTTTTATTATCTTCCGGTAGGTCAAGAAAAAGTATATGTTAAGGCTACTTCGAAATATAATTGTGAACACTTTTTCACTTTTAGTAAATTAGCGATGTGTACACAGCACATCGCAATAATTTAAGATCACGCATAAATTATATACATATTTACTATGTATGTATATAAAAAAATTGACTTTTTGCTTTCTTTCTCGGATCAGAATTTGAAGTGCGCTTAGTAAGGGATTAAATGCAATTAGCTGCGGACTTGTTCACCATTTTTCGTTTGGTTATTATAGTGTCGCCAAAATATCTCAGCTAAAAAGAAAAATAGCTTAATTAGGAAGGTGGGGTTTCGCACAAATGCACATAGTTAAATTATTGCAAGCAATTCGTACGGATATCTATAATCGGGCCAAGTAGAAAACGATAATTTATTGCACCACTGTTTTTTCCATTTGGCTTATGGCTAAACAACAGCCAAGCAAGAACGGAATCTAAGGGCGAGTTTTCTGCTGAAGCTAGCTGGTTTTAACTAAGATTAGCCAATCAAATGTCAGCCAGCTGTTAAATATGAACTCAGTTCACGTGATCTAAGTTTAAACAGCAACTGAAAAACTGGTCCTAAGGGGTATGACAGAGTTGCTCATTGTACTCTACACATCCCTCAGGGGGATTCCGCATTTATGGAATAACGGGCATGATAACCCCGAGGACTCTAGTCAAAGGTTGCCAGTCTTCGAGCGGAGTAGAGGCTCAACTGGCAATAGCTTCGGCTACGAGGTCTGATCAGAGGCTTAATTCTGGTACCACGTGGAACAAGAGCCCCAGAATACATAATATTTACTCTGGCCTGTTCTTGGAAACGGCCCTTCGAGGAGTTTTCATGATGGCTGTGGTTTAAAACCCAAATCCAGGGTAGAACCGGCCTTGGTTGGTTTGATGTGGTGTTGCATTCCAACCGGCGGAATGGTTGCAACACGGGGCGGTGATCAACGATTTTGATCCGCTGTGCTTTTAAGCGCCGTGGGGTTACAGGCAAACCTAATATGCACGCACGCCGCCAATTTATTGTCAAAAATTTCTCATGCACATGCAACTTGTATGAGACCAACCGAAATTGTACGGCGTGCGTATGAAGCTAACTCAATTTCAAATTTTTGTTCTGCGTGACATTTTGATTTGACATTTCGCTCAATGAAAGCAAATGCAAATGCACGCAAGCCAATTTCGGGAGACGCAAAAATAAACAAATTCAACGACATGCGTACCAAAACGCAAGCCGCGAATATTAGGTTAGCCTGTTAGGCCTTCATGGCATGTACCCACGTAAAACACCGGCACACGTTGCACCCTACACACTGTCAAATTTCTGATAATGTTATATAGTCAAACGCGCGATATGTACGCATTTTTCGTGAAGTGAAATGAGTGGCATGACTTATGAAAAAATAAAGGCTCAGTTATGCATACTTGGCATTGCATAAGAGTTGTCACATAAGGCATCTGTTTAATGAGCTTTGCGTGTAAGCGGTTACCCAACGCACAGCATTAAATATGTAAAAGCCTGATTATAGCAACTTAACTTAACTTAACGGAACGTAGAACTAAGGAAAGCAAAATTAAACAGATTTCGACGTGGCATTAAGTTGCGTTAAGTTTCGGCTGTTCAATTATAAGCAACATCCATTTAACAGAATTTTTAAGAGAGAGCCGTAAAATGACATGCTCTGCGGTGCAGTGCAAGGTATGCAAAACTGAGCCTTAACATTCGTGATTTCAAACGCAAAGTATCTGACCAGTTAAATGTACACTAGGGCAGGTTGATTTTTTTTTTTTTTTAATCGTATAGCAAAAACGCAAACTACATAAAATTCTAAGAAAATTCTCCGAAGAAACCATGTATCTAAAACAATATCCTAATCCGCGCCTCTCGACTTGCAAATTTATATGGCCGCCTTTGCCAAAAAAGTAAATGTTAGAAAAAATTGGTTTTTCCAAAAAGAAATCGAATTTTCTGAATAAAATTGTTTAGTAAGGTAGTTCTTTTGCACTTTATATTTTTTCTACACTCAAAATTTTTTTTTCATTAAACATGTTTTTTCATTAAAAAAAATAATTTTCACCCAAGTACGCAAATCAGAGGAGATGCAAATTGGGGTTCAGCTGCTTTTTTGATAATTGAATATTTTGATTAGTCTCAAAACAAAACCTGTATTGCAATAACTATAATATAATGTAATAAAACATAATATATTTCAAAAAAAGAAAATATGTTTAGCGAAAGAAGAGGAAACAAATTTTCAAGTCGAGAGGCGCGGATTAGGGTTTGATTTTAGACCCATGGTTTCTTCGGAGAATTTTCTTAGAATTTAATGTATATTACGTTTTTGCTATATGATTTTTAATTTTTTTGTCATCCATACAAATCAACCCGCCCTAATGTACACATAACTAAGTAAGTAAATACCATATAAACATTCGGACTCCTTTTAGAGTCAGAAAAGTCTCAGAATTCTGAGTTTTAACCCTCTTTATGAGCTCAAAAAATAGCCAGGAAAGAGCATATTTCTCTTCTTGGAAGGGCAAGCCAATATGAGTCCAACTTAGAAGTCATATTAGAGTCTTAAATATGATCAAGATTTTTTATTAAACTTTTACTTCTACGTGAACTTTATTACTTTTGATTAATTTTGGAACCAATACCCGTCATCCCTTGTCAAGCTTGGTTTGCAGACAAACCGGCGTTGGCATTGTGCCATCTTCAGCGTCATTTTTCTTTCTTTGTTCTTTTTAACCGACTTCCAAAAAAGGAGGAGGTTATCAGTTCGTCGGAATATTTTTTTTTTTTTTATGTATGTTACCGCATAACTTTGGACCACGTCAACCGATTTCGATAATTCGGAAAAGTAGTATCTCAGAGGTGGTCTCATACTAATGTGGTTTAGATCCGATCATTGGATCATGAAATATATATACATGTATTTTTTTTAAGTCGGTTTTTTTTTTGCTAAAAATTGCTTGTGTTACTTTTGTTCAACTCAGAATTTATGACACCCACAGTGTCCGAAATGAGTCAGTCTGGTTGACTGTTCTCAAATTCATATATATGATAAAGGAAAGACTCATTTTGTACTCATAAATTCTGAGCACTCAAAAAATTGTTTAAAGGGTATATATAAGCAATATAAACAAATATATGTACGTACATAACTATGTAGATACATTAGGGCGGAGTAATTTGTTCGGAGCAAAATTTTCGAAGAAAGTGAAAGTTCAAGATCTACGATTATTTCTAAGCAAAAGTATCAAAAAAAATATATACCAAAAATTACGTTTGACTCTCCCAATTTTCAAAAGAAAAGGCAATGTAATGTAACTTTTTTGACATACATAATTTTTTATTTTCTCGTTTTTGTGAAGTAGTTTCTTAAATATGAAGAAAACACAAACTTTTGTGAATGAGAAATTTCGTTCACTGATTTTTCTTTTAAAAATTGAGAGGGTCAAACGTCATTTCATATAGTTTGTTTACCATTCTTGCTTAGAATCGAACGAAGAAATAGAATATGCCATACAGTTTTTTTTGAAATAAAATTACTTCGCCCTAATGTACATACTACACATAATGTATTAGTATTTGCATATAAACAAGTGGAAGAACTTTTAATTTTCATTTCTAAAAATACATAGTATGTATAGTTATTTACTACGTCTCTTGTGGAAAGAAATATAAATTAACTTTTGCACGCGCTATAAATACGTTTGGCAACAAACCAAACAAATCAAATGGAAATTAAATGCATGTGTATGTACATATTTACAAAAAACTTATTTATTCGCATTTGATAAAACACGCCACGATGTGCGTAGCTTTTTTAAAGTGTTTATTACCTACTCATTTTATTTCACATTAATATTTAGCATGATCATTTGAATGTAAGAATAAAATTCATACACATTTCGCACTCCGTTATTCAGCTACTACACATCAAAGTACTTACTTATCGAAAATTAGCAAAGCCTCCCACAACTACACAGGAGAGTAGTGAGCGGTAACGCAGCTGCAGCTGAATGCTTTATTTTCTTAGACAGGTTCACGCAATTTTTTTCCATACTGCAGCTTTTATTTACACCTCACAGCAGTTTTTCATTGGAATATATGTTTTGTTTGTCCGCTATGTGGGCAATTATTTAACTGAAGTGCAAACTTCTTAGCAATTAGTTGCAGGTGCGTAACAACATTGTAAAGGCTCAGTTTTGCATACTTGGCATTGCATTAGGGTTGTCATATAACGAATCCGTTAAACGAGCGAGCGGTTACCCAACGCACAGCATTACGTAGAAGTCTGTTGGTTTTTGATTTTTACATAAAAATTAAATTTTATGCAGTGCAGTGCAAAGCATGCATAACTGAGCTATAAATCGTTTCGAAAACTGAATGTTTCAAAGGTGTATTGAAAGCACCAGGTCAACAGCTTGTGCTTAATAATACGCTATTTTATAACAATTTTAGATATTTTTTTCTTTTATTCTTTTTCTCTTCGAATAAGTATATCATTGTGGTTTACTTAAAGTACTATTCATCATAACAGTTACACTAATTTTGATAAAACTTCGCTCTTTATTATCTGTACTGCGTATAATTTTTATACCCGAGCGCACTTGTGCACAAGGGTATTATAACTTTGTTCATATAACGGTTGTGTGTAACAGGCAAAACTAATCGCGATAGATATAGACAAATGTATACATAAATAATCAGAATGAAAAGAGAAATCGATTAAGCGGTGACTGTCTGGCCGTCCGTCCGTCCGTCCGTCCGTCCGTCCGTCCGTCCGTCCGTCCGTCTGTCCGTCCGTCTGTGCACACGATAACTCGAGTAAAAATTAAGATATCTTATCGAAACTTGGTACGTGTACTTCATTCGGGCGTAGGACGGATGGTATTGAAAATGGGCAAAATCGGACAATAACCACGCCTACTTCCCATATAACGGTAATTTTCAGAAATACAAAAACTGCGATATTTTAGTAACTACTGAAGATAATTCACTCAAAATTGATACTTACAACAAATTTTAGACATAAATAAGAATATTGGAATTTTTTGGAAAATGGACGTAGCACAGTTGTTGGCCCTGTTACAGCATACCAAATGGCCGAAAATTTTTAACATCGGACAATAACCACGCCCACATCCCATATAACGGTAATTTCGATAAATACGAAATCCTCGATAAAGCAGTAAATATTAAAGCTAATTTATTCAAAATTTGATGGTTGCAACAATTCTTTACCAGGAAATACGCTTATGATACAATTTTGGTAAATGGGCGTGGCACCGCCCACTTATGATCATATATATGTATCTCGCTAACCGTTCTAGCAATTTGTACCAAACTCGGTATGGTTATTGTGCTCGCCACATAAAAGCAAACCATTGAAAATTCGGACTAAAATTACGGCCGCTTTTCATGTAACGGTAAATTTCAGAAATGCTTGAAATTTCAATATTTCGAAATTTAAGGACGCTAGTTTACTTAAAATTTATACACCCCGGCTTATCATGTAGCGGTAGCTTTCGGAAAGGTGGAAAACATATATTTAATACTTGCGCCGGATATTTAATGTTCGGCTCCGCCCGAACTTAGACTTTCTTACTTGTTTAATAAAACTTTAGCAGTTCTAATGGTTTTTTGGCAATTGAATTGTGGTACATATTAAAACTTGCGAAGCGAATTAATTTGGCGAATTAAGAGGCAGAGAAGGCATTAGGAGTGCAAAGAACTTGCACAAGCTCGTACAATCGAACACTCTCAGAGCGTATTTTAGTTGCGTACGCCAAACCATTTGTTTCGCCAAATTCTCGCAAGTGATAATACCACCCTAAGGTATATTTTTCTGATATTCTACCACACAGTGTCTTCTTTATTAAATATATAAATTGTAGGGCATTGTATTAGTATTTTGTTGACAATTTACTATCCCGAAGAGTAGGTACCTGTTTGTCGTCAATGTATTTTTTAATTTCCAAGATATTTCATTGTGGAATTTGCCTAAATATTTCTTATAGAAATACCACTGTTACAAAGTACAAAATTTCCACTCATTTATTGATAAATAAAAAAATTGGTAGTAGAGATACATAGCAATAGAAGTCGTATATACATATAATGGAATACATATATACATATATGTATGTATGTGTGTATAAAAATAAACTTTTACTTTTTTCGTAGACAAATGATCATTGAATCCCATTCTAAGTTATAATAATATTTTTGAATTTTTCCCCGCCCCTTAGGAAAATAACTTAAATGAATAACAGTATTGAAAGAATTCTCACAAACAATACAGCTTTAATAAATGATTTCTGCAATTTCTGGTACTGAATCTGTCTTCAAATTATTACATTAGCATTACAATAAACTTAATAACATCTAACGTTTACAACAAAGTTAATTACATACATTTTTTTAGATATGTACAGTGTTTTTTTGTTTTCTCGTTCTTTAAATGTTTATGTTTGTTCGTTTACTCCTAGCACACGCCCATAAAAATGTAAATACAATACACTTAGGTCTCTTTTTATTCGGTTTTTAATGCGGATTTGAATTTTTCGCTGTAGCGATTTTGCTTTTTTGAGAGGTTTTATAACTTTTTTCAGTGTGTAGGAGACAATGCTTCTGATAAATAATTTGTCTTTGTATTCTTACATAATTAATGTATTTATTGTGGTATTTTTTTTTTTTGTTTTTGGTTAAAATACAAATAAAATTTTATTTATGTCATTAATGTTCGGTCTTACATGGAATAATAAGTGTCGAAGTGAAGAATTAATTGTTTTTTTTTTTTGCTTAATATTGCCTCACTGTTTTTTATGTTTTTTTTAGAATTTTTTAAATGGAGTACCTGAATTTATGCGGTTTTTAAAAATGCTGGAACGCGTCCCCTGTTTTTGTATGAAAGTAAAGAACTTTTTTATGCGGCCTTCTGAGGAACGTATGTACCGCATAAGAAAAGACATAAGTGTATATTGTAATTTTTTCGCTATTAAATTTTTTTTGTCTAACTTGTAGCGTATGAGCTTGCGCTATTTGCATTCTCAATTTATTCATCGAGTAGACAGGTTCTGACCAGTGCATTGCAAACAGCATAAGGATCGCAGTTAGAGCTGGGACGACGATCTTCGAAATAGCCTTTGCCAGCTGTGGCAACACCACGTGGAATACGCACGCTGGATCCACGGTTAGCTACTCCCCAAGAGAACTTGTCGATGCTTGAAGTCTCCAAACGACCCACCAAACGACGTTCGTTATCTTTGCCCTCTTTGGGATCATAGGCACGAATGTGGCGCTCTTGGTGTTTGCTCAGCTTCTTAATAGCCTCCTCAATGGCTTTCATACCACCATCGACACGCATTGCTTTGGTGGAGAAATTGTGATGCGCACCAGCACCATTCCATGGTCCTTCCATTGGTTTGGGATCGAACGTGACGACAATCCCGTATTCCTCAGCAATGCGTTGTAGAATGTAGCGTGAGACCCAGAGATCATCACTAGCTTTAAGACCAACGCAAGGGCCCACCTGGTATTCCCACTGTGCAGGCATAACTTCAGCATTAGTTCCGGCAAATTCAATACCAGCATACAAGCAAGCAATGGCGTGTGCTTCAACTAGTTCACGCGCGTAAACGCGGTCAGCGCCCACTCCACAATAGTAAGGTCCTTGGGGAGCGGGGAAGCCACCCTCGGGCCAGCCGAAAGGACGTCCTTCTACATCAAGTAAGGTATACTCCTGTTCTATGCCGAACCAGGGCTCCTGATCAGCGACTTTATCTATAGCTTCCTGGCAGGCAGCACGCTTGTTGGAGGGTGTAGGATGTCCATCAGCTGTGTAGGTATCACACATCACAATAATATCATTCTTGCCGGGCTTGAAAGGATCCCGATAGAGGGCACGTGGCACTAGGGTGGTGTCCGAGTTTTCACCGGAAGCCTGATAAGTCGAGCTGCCATCATACTGCCATTGGGGAAGATCTTGCACAGTACTGGGCACTTTATTCAAGACACGATCCTTTAAACGGATATTCTCACCAGTGCCATCGATCCACAGATAAGTAGCCTGTACGCGATTACTTGGGGTTTCGAGTTCGCGATAACGATCCAACAGTGTCTTACTGAGTGCAGCATTGGGTGAATTCTTGAGGAAATGTGCTTGGCGCACAGAGGTCAAATTAAGGTTGCGGAAGTGTGTTGCCAGCTGGGACGGGACCGCGAGCTCCTTGCTGATAAATAAACCGGCACAACGTAAAGCCATTTTGCTAGTTAAATTTAATGTTGACTTTTAAGGAGAAAAAAGTTGGAAAATTTTTTCAGCGCGCTTTCGCAGGAGTTAACGAACGCCAAGGATGTACGATTCAGTAGAGGAAGGTGATAAGAGTGACGCACAAATTACTTGAAATTACACAAGTGCGCTATACTAAACTTGAAAAATGTCCGAAAGTGATAGATTTGTGCGTAGCACTTAAAACACTTTGTATGCATTTATTTTGTGGAATTCTCTTCGTACTTTTTGTTTAGATAAACACTTCTTTATTTTAGTAATTATTTTTACTGTCACACTTTTTATGGCTTTGTGAATACAAAATATATGTATTTAAAACGGAGCTTCCGAGTTTCTAACACCCGTTTTCTATGAGGTTTGAATACTGTCTGACTGCGAACTGAGTGGAACGCTCACTTTTCAAGTCTCTGCCGCTTTGTTATTTCTTTATCACACTTTCAGAAGTCGACCTCGCCGTATCCGACGTCTACCCAGCAAGCACATTTGTATGTATGGGTGAGATTTCATTGTTTTCGTTCAGAGAGCCATTAGCCTACATGAGCATCAGTGTTGATAATTTCGATACAATTTGATACAATTTCGAGTGCTTACTACCTTCCTATTACCCAGAACTTTCATCTGTAGTCAAAATTTTGCAGCACTTGATTCGTTAAGCTATGCAGCACTGTTTTTATTAATTTCTGTGGTGATAGATTTAGAATCGCATAATATTGATATACTGGACGTGCCAAAACAAATAAAAACTAAAATAGGAAGATATTCTACATTTTACAAAAAATTTAAACAAGTTTGTGTAAAACTATCGTACTATGAAGAATTTTAATGACGATGTTCTAATTTGAGTTTCAAAACTGAACCTTTCTTCTGTATTATCAGGCAATATGCCAATCACTGTTCCACTAATACACTTATTGTTTCAGAAGTTGGAAATCGCTCGAATAGAAGACAGCACCATGAAACTTAAAGCTGAACACCTTGATTTAAAAAAATTTGTCAAGCTCAATGTTTGTTAGATTTGGGGGAAAAATAAGAATCACTAAAAATCAACAACATCGCTCAAGATTGTTGTCGATTGCACATTCTTCAGCCAATGTGGAAAGGATTTTCTCCATACAAAAATTAATAAAAACATAATGTCGAAATAAACTTCAAGTAGAAACAATTTCCTTCTTAATAAGAACTAAAAATTATAAAAATTCTAGTGGACAATGTTATGAAAGCATAACATATCTGGCAACTTTGTAAATCATTTTTGTACTTACATACATGCATTTAAAATCATAAAATCTAATGTAAAAATATGTAGGAACAATAATTAAATACACAATAACTAAATCTTAGAAATATAATAGTCATTAAAATTTGGTACAATTTAGTGGTAAATTGTACTTTTTTCAATTACATTTTCATACGAAATTTGAAAATGCAATTATCAACACTGATGAGCATACACTGGGCCAGTTTCGGAAGATTAGGAAGCATGGACAGTGTTGCCGTTGAGAATTTTCAGAAAGTCGCAAAAAAGGGCTCATTGACGTTGAATTTAGAAAGAAAATGGCGGGACAAGCTTTACACAAAACAGGGTTGCAAACATTCACATAAATCTAGTTTCTGCAAGGAGAAGAATTGCATTTCCTTTAGAAGTTTTAATTATACATTTTTTCGTACTTACAGGAGGAAATATTTTCTAATAGGATGGTTCTGTTAACATTTCCTAAAAAATCACTGAAAGAAGGCAAAAGTCGCACATAATTTTGGATAAGGGTCAAAAAATCAAAATTTTCAAAGTCTGGTCAAATTATTGGCAACGGCAACACTGAGCATGGAAGCCCACAGTCGAGCAAGTGAGCAAATGAGGCGGGCACTCTCGACCATAATCTGCGCGGGCGTCGGTGTACGTGATTACATATGTACATATAATCATGTGTACATACGTATATGCTATTTATGTGTAAGATATACGCTAGATACACAATATCCACTAAAAAGTACATATCGCCGTTTAAAGTACAAAACCGCGTATCGTCATTCTGCAAAACCGCGAAACTTACCTTTGCTGCCAAAAATTGGATTTGCTCACACAAGCTCTTGGCTCAATCCTTATCCATTCGTCCTGAAATATGCTAGCCAGAAATGCCATTGCTTTATAAAAAAAAAGATAACCATTTTGAAATATGAGTGTTTTTACTCTCTAGAAAATAATTTATGCAACCGCATGTACGCGGTTTTGCATTATCTTGATACGCGGTTTTGTACTTTAAAAGACGATATGTGTACACGCTGCAGGTAGCTGACAGGACTTTAATGTTTTCTAAAAAAAACTCAGAATGAAAAAATTTTCCAGGTAGACCTTAAGTCGGCCGCTGACTACATATTTATTCATTGTAGTATTCTCAAGTGTACCGAAAGATCCTTTGTTTTTATTATGTACACATGTATTTACTTTGTTCATTTTAATTTAGTTATTCAAAACAAAAACCGAATTTGTAAATATGTATGTATGTTGTTATCTATTTACTTAGTAGTAGTCGAAGAGAGCTTTTTAAGAACAACAAAAACTTACTCACAACTCTCCAGTGTCGTAGAAAGAGGGGCCTCAAATACTATCTAAGAGAGGTAAGTAACCTCCGGTTTGTTTTTGCTCCGTATGTGTTTTCTAATGTTCAAAGTGAAGATGAAGAAGCGATATCTGGATCGCGAACCATATTGATGGATTGATGGATCGCGCACGAATGCTACATGTTCAATATTTATCAAGTCAGTATTTGCATAATTTTTTTTCTGCACACTTATAATGGCGGAAGAACATTTTTTTTATTTTGTACGAAGAATTTATAGATAATGCATTCAAATTTTCAATGTTAATTTAAGTATTTTTAATTTGTTTCGAAAGGTTTTAAGCGCCGAGAAAAGCCGTATGGAATGCGTTTTGAAAATGCTAGACGTTCAATATATATTGACAGTACTGCGATCCGTGATCCGGATTTCAAAATTTCTAGATATTTTATGATCCGTATCACAATCCATCAATATTTGATGGTACACCTTCAATAAATATCACGATCGAGGATGGTGATTTATATTTATGGTGTAACAGACGGCTAAGCAAATGTTTGAAAAAGCTTATTTTGCATATATCCGGAAAGAAGTCGAGTTTACACATACATGCCCGATTTTTTCTTTCTTTCAAATATTGAACATATTAGTTTAATTAATTCTTATCATGTCCAAGCATTTTGTGTTTAATATTTTGCTCCTTTTGTCGAAGGATTTTTCACGGACCTAAAAACAGTTTTCGATACTTCAACAAGGAAAAGTACGAAAATATAAGCTTTCCTTGATTTATTTTGGCCGATTAAGTTTTGAACGAGAGAAAATAAATTAGTTTAACTGGATACGTTCCAAGTTAGTGAAAAAGTTGTTTAGAACTCCTATTAGGTCGTAATGAAATGTACCGCAAATGTTAAGTGTAACGTAGCCAGTGAAAAACTAAAAAAGTTGTGTTTTGGATAATTAACTACCCTTTCCAAAAGAATATATAACATGATGTCGATATCATACTGATTCCATATGGAAAAAAAGAAATCATAGCTGACTTCGCTGCACAATTACCTCATAAATAAGTGTAACGTGGCCAGTGCTTTTCTTTTTATTTAACATTTTTTTATTGACGTGATAAGTATTCTCATTTCATTTTAGCAATAAATAATAACACATATTTAAGAAAGTTTTTTCATGAACAATTGCGAATTGAGCATTATATTACTGTTAAAGTTTAATAACTATTCTATTGAAATAAAGCGAAACTAACATTTGTAAAATATCCTTTGAAATCTTTATCTCTTAAGATTTTGACTATATATTTGCCTATAATTCAATTAGATTTTTTGCAACATATAAATCTGATAAGTTATCTGCCCATTATACGTGATTGTGCTCATAGCACTACAATTTTATAGAATCTGATACAAGTCTACACCAGACTATAAAGAGTTTATAATAATAATAATAATAGATTGGCGCTTACACATATGTTAGTGCTTGGCCGAGCTTCTCCTCCAAATTGTGGTGTGCGCCTTAATGTTGTCACACGAAGGGGAGGGGCCTACAGTTTTACACCGACTCCGAACGGCGATTGTATTTTTATGAGAAGCTGTTTTTCATGGCAGAAATACACTCGAAGGTTTGCCATTGCCTGCCAAGGGGCGACCGCTGTTAAGAAAAAACCTTTTTTCTAAATTTTTTGCGATGTTGTTTCGACTGGGGATTGAACCCAGGCCTTGCGGAGTGTAAGCGCGCACTGCTGGAAGAGTTTATAAGTCTATTTATTTAGACTGTTTGTGTTTATCGGCCTTTAACTGTAAACTGATGTAATTTTAATTTTATAAGCTCGAGGCCTAGAGAATACATAAAACACAGGTTTTAGTTCTAAGTTGTGCCTGGTCGACTGGTGTTTGCATCATAATTATCCTTGATGTTTCTGTAGACTTTTGACACGTCTTTGTCTTTGCGGTGTTTGAACATGATTGTTTTTGTTTAACGGCCTTTAAATTTTAAACTGATGTAATTTATATTTTATAAGCTCGAGGGCAAGAGAATACATAAAACACAGGTTTTAGCTCTTAAATTTTTAATGTAGATATTTCTACCTCCATCTGAGGCCATCTTCAGGAACTCTTAGTTGTAGGTCGACTGGACACAACTAAGAGTTCCTGAAGATGACCTCAGATTGAGGTCGAAATATCGATATTAAAAATTAAAGAACTAAAACCTGCGTTTTATGTATGCTATTTACTTTGTTAAAAATTGTTTATGTTACCACTTTTCTATAAAACTGCGATAAATGCATTAACATTTTTTTTTTATCTAAGATTAACACAGTTGTGGAAACCATCGTATCTGATTTGAAATTGTCTTGGATGGCATTGGAAAAAAATAATTATTCAGAAAGGATTAAAAAGAAAACACACAACAAAGTACTTAAGATGAGCTTTTGCATATTTTAAGTTATTAAACATAAGTGGTTTTTGTAGTTAAGTTAAATAAATATTATTTGTGGCGATAATACGAAGATTTTCCGGTCAAAAATTTTAGTGTAGGATAATTTTTGACCTAGTTAGAATTGTTAAGGATAATCGAGTTTTATATTTTAATCCTGTAATAGAAGATCCCAATTTTAGCTGAAACAGTTGTTTATGAAGACAGAATAAGAATGCGATGAAAAAATGGATGAACAAAGCCTTTTGGTTAAACCTTGCCCAAACCGTACGTGTAACGTGGCCAGTGTTTTGTGTAACGTTGCCAGTGCCCAAATTTTGTGAGCAAAAATTGTCAAAAACCTAAAATTTACAACAATTGGGTAAGCAGATTACACCCTGCATTCATTGTAGATGACATACTGAAAAGCTAGCTATATTCGCTCACCCGTTTCGCAGAAATTTCAAACTTTCTGACACAACCCATCATTAAACTTCCAAATAGTGTAACGTAGCCAGCATATTCGAATGCCTATAACTTTGAAACCTAAGGTTTTATTAAAACCTTTTTTTTACAGATAGACCGTGCCAGTCAAATAATCTGCCATATATGTTTTTAAACTTCTGCTATCACCTTGAATTCGCCTTGATAGAATGCAGGTATACATATGTACATTAGACTGCATCACTCCCCATACAAAAAAAAATCGGTACTGTGTCTACGTTGGAATTATATAATATATTATATTTTAAGACTTCCACCAAAATATTTCGGAAAAAAATTAAGATTTACGTGAGCGAAAAAATTAAGATTTACGGACCGATTTGAAAATACCTCTAAAAATGGAGATTTTATGAATAAAAATTGTATCTTAAAGATTTTTTGAAAAAATTTAAAAAAATTGCACAAAAATATTTTCAAAAAATTTTCAACGGAATCGTAATAATGAAATTTTTGATGCTGTTTTTTTTTAACTTTTTTCAAAAAATGGATAAGAAAAACTTGAATAACTGAACCTAAACTCTTCCGATTTATACTTGTGAGGTATCATTGGAAAGGCATTTTCTCATTCAAAGGATGAAGGAGAAAGGTAGGATGAACGAGCGTCATTCCAAGTTGAATTAAGATGTGTTGGTATTTGGAAAAATAAATTGGGACGTGAATGAGCTTGTTTGTGAACAGAGATAAAAAGAGCAGGAAAATGCATTTCTACTGAGACCCCACAAGTCTAATTCAGAATAGTTTTGGCCCAGTTATTAAAGTTTTCTGTAAATCAATCTTTGAAGTTAAAAAACAGCATCAAAAATCTCATTATTACGATTCCGTTGAAAAGATCTTTAAATATTTTTATGCAGATTTTTTAAGCTTAATCGGTTTTGTCATCTGAGGGTACTTTTTTCAAAAAGTTCTTCGTCCGTTTTTAGAGGTATTTTCGGTCCATCTCACGTAAATATTAATAATTTAGTATATTGCCGGCTCGAGGTCCATCAGTATGTAAATATTAATATTTTTATACCCGAGCGCACTTGTGCACATTCCAATGAAAATCGCGTATCTTCCATTACAAATTTGCTTGAAACTGAGCTACGCCCCCTTACTAACAAAAGCTAACTATGGCACTGCAACTTGTCTAATAAACAACACATCGACCAATGAAATAAAGCAAATGGTTAGTTTCGTTCCTCAAATTCTCTGCAAAAAACTGGTAAAACTTCGCAAAGCTAAATTGCTCTCATGGAAAGAGGGATGAACCAAAAAGTACCTGAAAGCTTTCGGGTAAAATTTGTTTACAAATAAAGCTGTTTTTATCATTTGGAGAAATTATTCACAAATAAATATACAAGCATAGGTAAATTAAAAATTCTTGCAAAACTTGATATTTCTTCGTTCCGATATTTAAATAAGATAAATGTGCTTTACTTTTTGATTACTCAATTTGCAACTTCTGACGAAGATAGAATCTCTTCTACTCCCTTATTGTACCCTTATTTGTCAGAGAACAGAGTTCGGGAACGCTGTCTGGTAAATTCTGGCAAATAATTACAACTTCTGCCGAGTTTGGGGAGCGCAACTATTATATGTACATATGTACATTAGACTGCATCACCAAAAAATTTTGCCGTTTTTCCGCCAGGATTACAAAATTTTTTATATTTTAAGACGTCCACCAAAATATTTCGGAAAAATTTTAAGATTTAAGTGAGCTGAACCGATTTGAAAATACCTCCAAAAATGGAGTTTTTTATGAATAAAAATAGTTTCTTAAAGATTTTTTTTGAAAAAATACCCTAAAATGACAAAACGGTTTAAGCTTAAAAAATTTCCATAATAAATTTGGGATTCAAAATTACACCATCGTAATCCTTGTTTAATTCTCTATAAAAAACATGTTCCAATAAAATGGAGTTTTTCAAAAACTATTTAAATTTTTTTTTAACGAGGTGATTTATTTTGTGCGAGTAAACAATGAAGTCTCTACGATGAACAGAACCCGAGATAAAATAATTTGAAGAAGTACATGATTATTTAGTCAGAATCACGAAAAAATCCAAAATTTGACAGATCATATATCCGAAGAAAAAGGAAAAAATGCGAAGCCAATCGAAATTGTGACACCAAATTTGGTGTCTGATATGAAAAAGAATGCGTCATATATATGTTATATATATTATAACATAGAATAATAGTAGTGTAAGAATTGTAGGGTTACATTTTATAATTATTTTATGCCATTACAGTGTCTGAATTTCGTTTTAATTTGATTTGGTCGTAAATTAATTTACATCCCGGGATCCCGGAATCCCGAGGGCATGATCACGGGATCGGAACTGAAAAGGGCTCGGAACTCCCGGCATTCGGGATCCCGAATCCCGGTGCTATATGCCTTAGTAGGTATACATTTATGTATGTACATATGAGCGAAATGTAATGCATTGATTCTGGTTTTGACTTTTATCTGCTTTTCTCTCGTCAGCACAAATCTGTTTTTGTTTTGGTTACAAAGTCCAACAAGTTCTTAGCGATAGCGTTGCTATCTGTTGTCGTTTTTAGGCCCAGACGGTATTCCACCGTTGCTCTAAACATACATACATATGGTGTTGCTCTCTTTGTGCATTCTTCGTGCAAAATACAGAATATCTCTCCTGAAATACACGGCTGCCACTTTGTCGAAATGTTAACAAAAATGGTTATTTCTTTTAGCTCTGGTAACTTCCGATCTCATTTGGAAACGTTCAGCATAAATGCTTAAATCATAAAAATATTTTAAAATATCATAAAATATCTGCGTCAAAGTTACATATATGTACATTTCTTGCGCACGGAATTTGTTTTTGGATACCAGCAGATACGAAATTATGACTTATGATTGGCGAAATATGTGACGGCATGGTGTCGGCTGCTTCCTTGCGAATTTGGAAAACTAGTTTTTAATTTTTTCACCCAAAATTGAATGCAGTGAAATATTAGGCGAGATTTAAGTATTAATCTGTGGAATTAGGAAGCTTTGCTTGTCTCAAAAGATTTTTTTTAAAGCTATCTTGCCTTCTTAATGTGAACATCATTGCAGAAGTTTATTAATACTCTTACACAAAAATAATTTTAAAAATAATTTGATTTATTAAATCAAAAATACGAACACTTTCTCCAAAGGAGTGAAATTCTATAAATCAGTGATACTTAAACTGGTGGCCCGATAATTAGAAAAGATTTATTTTTTCTTTGTTAAATTTGACTTATTTTTTTAGCAAAATATACTTCATAGATACTAGAACGAAAACCACATACCTCAAAGTTTTAAACTTTGTACAAGATTTATAATAATTCGATAAATTTCAAAAAAAGTTCATCAAAATTTCAAACATTGCAATAGGAATTTCTAGAAGAAAATTGGTTATGCATTTTAGTACTTTTCATATAACTACTTATGTAGGTATGTATGTAAGCCTCAGGGCAATTTTCGGACAAGCTCGTAAGTGTAAATGTAACACCCATTGTTTATTTATGTCAAGAGAAAAAATGTTTTTAATATTTTTGGAACTTTTTAGGAAAAAAATGTTGGTAACATTTTCTCTGAGTGAGTGGCAACTGTGCACTATTCTCTCTTTTCGAAATTTTGTATATACATACATATGTATGTATTAATATACTTACTTAGGTATACATGTGTATGTTTACATTGGTGTATAACTTCATAGACTTTGTTTTGGTATGGCCCAATCAGTGGCGTAGCCAGAGGGGCCTATTGGGGCGATAGATCCGCGCCCCTTCGTCAATAAACCAATACTTTTTTTACTTTTGATTTAATAACAATACCATTTTATCCTTCTGATTTGTCATTTTTGAATTTTTCCTTTCTGAATTGAGCAAATATATACAAAACCCTCAGTAAATCAGAAAGATTTATGGAAATTCGAAGTTAATGCTAGTAATATACTGAACATTAAAGGAAATTAAAAACGAATTTTCTCTGAAAATTTACGTGATGGAATTTTTTATACATTTTTTTCGTAGCTTAGTACTAATACCTACCCTAATTTTTAATTCGTTTTTTAAGGGAGATACCATGTTGATGTTGTTGTTGTTGTAGCAGCATACAAGTTCCCCAAAGAGTTTTTGGGGAGTGTTGCTGGAGTGACAGTCCTTGGCCAAATATAAATCTGGGTCGTTCCGGTTACGTAGGCCTCGGTTATCTGCTAAAGTCTGGAATGGTATTCATGATCTTTGTGAAGATGAATCCAAATTCGAAGAGGAAGAGCAGTTAATCTACACAGAAAAATGTATATGTATAAGTATATAAGTTCTAAAACAAAGCATTTTTTCTTGTCTAGCAAAATACGAAATGGTATGACTGAATAGTATTAATAATCTTTATGAAGACAAACCCTACCTCGAAAAGAAAAGGCGCAATTTCTCTAAGAAATAAATTGTATAGATGTGTATAAATTTGCTTAATACTGATTCTGAATGAAGAAAACTTATAGTGATCTAAAAGCTTAAATTTGTAGAAGATTTGTTCTAATCATGAAATACAAGAAAGAAGAGAGGATAAAAAATATGTCTATAGAGTCCTATAAAAATATGTCTACACACAGTGCTTTATAAACCTGTTTTATAATATACGTTCTTTATTAAGACCATTATAAAACCCCTATAATAGTACAGTCTACAAGTAGAGTCTTACAAAACCTTTATAAAACCGATTGGTCTTCACACATAGAAATATATAAGCATAAGAATGGCTCATATACAGTGGTGGAAAAATAAATAGGGACACGACATTTTAACATTTTTTTCCTATTTTTCTTTTGTTTATTTAATATTTATTATTTTTTTATAAAAGTATACTTCATTATCTAACAAAAACCATATACATTTTTTTGGGTATGCAGTTTTGTAGCCCATTAAATTTTAGTAAAATAAAGTGCAAGTTTGAAGTTTCTAAAAAATCGCGTTTATTTTTTATCATTTTTATTCTGAATGTATTACGCAGTTCTTTCCATAAAAAAAAACTGTCGAACATACTTTTTATGGAAGAAAATGCGTTAAAAAAATTGCCAAAAGTCAACGCGATTTTTTAGTAACATAAATAAAACTTACTCTTTATTCTACCAAAATTTAATGGGCTATGAAACTGCATACTCAACAAATTTCTAAAAAAATCTGATTAAAAAGTTGAAAGTTTGCAGATTTTTTATAATTTTTGCACAAAGTTTGAAATATGAATTTATAAGTTTTTTGTTAGATAATGGGCTATAGGAAAATAGGAAAAATTTGTTAAAATGTCGTTCACTATTTATTTTCCACTACTGTATGTATGAAAAATTACACATGCAATGCCTCTAGCGATTGAGGGTATAACCTTTAAGCTAACGCTGAAGTTTTTTAAACCCCCTTGGCGAAAGCCTGGCTACGCCACTGGTCCCAATGAGCATGGCAAACATTCATTTGATGGGGTGCAGTGCACTTTCAGCTGTTTTCTCTAAGCTTTTTCGCAAACAAAAGCTATGAAGTTTTATGTGTATGTACCAGGGATGTTGCGAATATTTGCATTCGCATTCGTTATGCGAATGATTCGCATCATTTTACATATTCGCATTCGACATTCGCATTCGCATCAAATGATACGAATGTTTTGCGAATGCGAATGTGTACATGGGCAGAGAGTCCACTCTAATATTGTTGAAATAACCGGCTTTTAGCTTCTGGCGCTAAACGGTTAAGTAGTATATCAAGCAACATTGATACAAATAATTTTAGAATCTGGAGGCATTAAAAAATGTGAAATTAAAGCCCAATTGAAGGCCTGTCTTAAAGGAAAACTAAACTAAAGCCCCTATTATGAGTTGCATTCGATCTTCGACTGTGGTCGAAAGTGCTGATCGAACGATCTGGTATTATGGCGCTCATTCGATGAAGATTCGCTATTGCGAATTTCGCACGTTTAGTTTGTTCACAATAGTATATTTTTCACCACTGAGAAGGTTTGTTTACAACTCGAGAAATAAGAGGGTTTAAGTGCAGTCTTTCGAATATATTTTGACATACAATATATTTAAGAAATTTTGTGATCCAAACCTAATTAAAATATATTAAAACTATAAACAGCTCCATGATTTTGTTATCAGAGATCTTGCCAACAGCGAATTGGGATTTTCTTTCATAAGTAAAACCAGACATTCGAGCTTGTGTTTACTGTTAACGACGTTGGAACTGCTTGAAATTAATAAAAAATTGAAAGAAAACAAATGCAAAACCATACATTTTTCACAATTTTCTAATACTTCGCTACAACAACGAAAGCAAAATATCGAACTAATGCATATATGCACAGTTTCTGTTGAAAATCGCAATAATGCATATTAGAACCGAAATTATGCATATGCACACGTTCGTTTGAAACCCGAAATAATGCATATGAGAAAAACGAAGTAATGCATACATGCACAGTTTCGACTCAAAACCGAACCGAAATTGTGCATACATGAAAACAAACTTCTTTCAGCGCTTAGGGATTAAAACCCTTACTAAGTAGAAGCAAATAATTCATATTAGAAAAAAACGAAATTATCCATATGCACACTTTCGTTAGAAAACCGAAATAATGCATATAACAAAAACCGAAATAATGCATATGTGAAAGACGAAGTAATGCATACATGCACAGTTTCGGATGAAAACCGACATAATGCATATGAAAAACCCGAAGTAATGCATACATGCACAGTTTCGGTTGAAAACCGAAATAAAAGGTTCTTTCCCTAACAATCAGGACCGGGTCCGGTAATTAGAGAATAAGCGAAAAGTTTGGGACATAATCCAGAAGTAAGGGAACGCAAAAAACCACATTTCGTGCCCAGAATTTGTGAAACAGCTAGTGATGTGCTGAATTTTCGGTACCCAATACCTCAAAAAGATTTCGGTACCCAATACTTCCGTTTCGGTACCCGATACCGATTCTTTACATTAAACCTTCGCGATTATATGCATTTCAAGTTAAGAAAAAACTTTATTTACGAATTTATATAACATCGGCTAAAACACTTGAACTTATCGCAACATAGAAATATTATTTCATCAGTTTTAATATTAGCTGATCCAATATTCAAGAAACATGCTTTTACGGATGAAGAAGCCTTTCAGGGGGGAGATGCTGTAACCAGTTAGCGACGAATTTCGGTTCGATATCGCACTTGTTTACGTAAAAATATTTCATATCATACGTCAACAAAACCGATGCCGATTCGAAAATTGTCGCTAACTGGTTACAGAATCTGCCCCCTACAAAAATGATATCGTCTGGAATAAAAATGCTTCAAACAAGTAAGAGATTTTCTGCACTATGGCCTCGAACCGACATATGTATATACATCTTTCATTTCGTATTAAAAGCTCTATTGGCTCCTACATTACCGTTTTTTATAGGCGAGTCTCCCCTGAACCATTTTTTCACTATTTTTGGCCTATGTGCGGTTTTATTCGAAACCTAAATGTTTCGGTACCGAGTATCGAGAGTACTGGATACTTTTTAAATCGGCACCGAATATCGATCAATACTTAAAAGTATTGAAATTGAATTTTTGTTTCAAAAATTTGATTTTAAGAATATAAAGATTGAAAATACATTCGCTATCCCTTAAAAGCACCAAGTAAATGCAGGCAACATGTAAACACAACACAGCTGATATGCACTTTGACGCTTTATCCATTTTTACCCGGAGAAAAAGTCCGGACTCTTTCGGGCAGGAAGAATAAGACACGATCCAATACGTTCCAATTTTCGCTCTATTACCCATTTTGTTGAGTACTTGAATGGTTTCTGGGCTATTTTTGGCACCCGCGGGATCCCGCGATGCGTACGAGAAAGAACCTAATGCATATGAGAAAATATCGAAATTATACGTATGCATACTTTCGTTTTAAAAGCGAAATAATGCATATGAAAAAAACGAAATAATGCATACATGCACAGTTTCCGTATAAAACCGAAATAATGCATATGCAAATAAAGCATACATGCACAGTTTCAGTTGAAACCGAAATAATGTCTAAATGGACAGTACGTTAGGCTTTTTCATGCTAAAAAAATCAGCACTTTTCGGTACATTTTTATTATAAGCAAAATTATGGACCTAAGTAACAAAAAATACTTCTTTTTAACAATATTTTCGTATATAAATGAAATATATGTAGTTCATAAAAAATAAAAGTGTTATTCATTTTAACATGAATGTACACATCATTATACACAGGAGCCAATAAATTATTTTATATTTATTACATTTTTGAATAGCAATAATGAGATCGTTCCTATTTCCCAAATTTAAATAGTCAGAAATTCTATACATTTCATTTTAAAATTACTTTTAATTTGAAGTTCACTTTCAAATTTTTAATTAGAAGCCGGTTTCTCTCTTTGCGCCAGGAAATAAACTTTATTCTTAAGATCCTCTTAGTTGCTTCGTTTGAGTATGGTATTGAAAAAAAACTAAATTACATATTTTTTCATACTGTGAAAAAGTACCACTTTTTAAGAACTTATCTGTATTTCACCATGGCTTAAATAATTTTTCATTTACGCAAAAAAAGTAAAAGACTAAGAATTCGCTAAAAAGAGTATCTAACTCGATGTAATGCATGCAAAACTCTTTTACAAATTCAGTAAATTGAGAAAAAGGAGTTGTAAGTTATAGGCAAAAGCCATTTGAATATTAAAATTTATTGTTATTAAACTGAAAGTTACACATTTTCGAGATAACTAACAACACCCGACAAAAATTTCAGCCTTCTTTATAAATAGTTTAAGCTCCATCATATTATCGCAACTGGTACGTAACGATCCGGCGATATGCCCATAAAACGATTGATCTTTTTGTTGTATTAATTTCTTGGGCATATCAAACGTTAAACGCCAAATTTTGTTTGAATTGAAAATTCAGTACAAATCAGTACAAATTTTTAAAATCAGGACATTAGCGTACTGATTAAAGAAATGAATAAAATCAGTGCAAGAGTTGAAAAATCAGTACTGTCTGGCAACAGTACTTTTGGCTGACTTTACATCTGGATGTTGTCCCCAAGTATAAAACAAACTGGGGTATTCATGATTCCATATCTGGGAATCATAAAAAAGTTTCAAGTAGTTTTGGATAGTTATGGTCAACATCATGAAATACTTATCACACAATTCACTGTTATTTTCTAAGATATACTTACACCAAATTGTCTTCAAATCTTTGGTGTCCATCTTGTCATCTGTAAGGTAGACATTGCCAACATCAGCAGTGGACAAACATCACAAAACGTTTACGGACTCATCTGCGTGTTTAAGTTCTAACGGTTCAGTTATGCATACCTGGCATTGCATGAGAGTTGTCACATAAGAAATCTGTTAAATTAGCTTCGCGTGTAAGCGGTTACCCAACGCACGGCATTATGTAGAAGCCTGTTTGGTTTTGATTTCTACGTAAAAATTACATTATATGCAGTGCAGTGCAAAGCATGCATAACTGAACTCCAAGATCTTTCCTCCACATGACTATTAACATGATTATACATATATATGTATGTATGTATGTATGTAAATAAAACACAACTTCGGTCCGTTATGTATACATATCTGCAAAATGCAATCTCTTGAATACACTTCGTCTACCACAAAAAAGTCTAATTAAGTTCAGTTTACACATATTGCTCAGATTTTAGGCGGGACTACCTTGAAAACAAGACTGATTCATTTTTTTCTCAAACTCAGGAGAACAGTCATTTTAGATACTCCACCAAACTATGCTTAATGATAATTCAAATTCCTAAGGATTTTTCTCCACCTCATCCAAAATGTTGAAAGTTGGAATGTGAAGTAGAATTTACGCATAAAAAAGACAAACGGGTAAGAACATTGCCCAGAGTCTAGTTAGGTTAGGTTAGGTTGATGTGGCAGTTGGTCCAATGGACACCTCACTTGGACCTTGCAGGTCCATTGTGATACCACTGTGAACTAAGTGACTATTCTGCATAGAACCATTTTGAAGCTTTTATGAAGCGGAGGATTGCTTTTATTTCTATACCAAACAGTTAGTTAAGAGAGCTAAAAATGTGCCTACCTAGAGAGCCCGCTGTTCTCTTAGCTAAAGCTGGGCAGCTACAGAAGAAGTGCTCAACTTTTTATTCTTCTTCCTCATCTCTTCAACTTCTGTAATATTCATGGGAGAATATTCCTAATCTCGAAGCGTGCCTACCAAATAGCAAATGACATGGTTACACAGGCCATTACCATCGAAATGCCCTCTCTCGAGAGGCTAAGCAGTTATTTTTTCTTATCAATTTGCGGCCATAGTAGCCTAATTGTTGTACAAGCGTCCTCGTCTACCTATAACCTATTTGCCTCTTGAATAATGTTATTTCTAATTCTTAATTTGCAGGTTGCCATAGGTATCCCAATTTACCTCTTTTTTCACACAGTGGAAGATTGGTACCTTTCCTGGCTAGCTCATCAGCTCTGAAATTTGTCTAGCTTGGATCTATCCGTGTAAAAATGTATTTCCTCTTCTCCATCGTCTTGGTGTTTACCATTCTCTTCTTGAAGAGCCTACCAAAGGTAGGCTTAGGGGCAGAGATTTCTTGGTTATAACAAAACATTGTGTGAAGTATGGCCGAACCTAGCAAAGGCCGACAATAAGATTCGATTTGGCATAAGGAAATCCAAAGTAAGGATATTCCTTGGCGAGGTTAGCCCAGTAGACGAGGATCCGGGCGTCGATGGTGTCAGTACATCAGACACAAGAGTAGTTAAGGTGGAGACGGCAGGACAGCAGAGCGTACTGTTAGTGTCATCATACATGTCCCATGATCGAGACAGCCCTCCACCTGAAATCAAAGTCTTAATAGATCGAAACACCAGACAAGCCACGATTATTGGTTGTGACGCAAATGCCAGGCACCCTGTCTGGGGCAGCACAATGAAAAACGAGCGAGGTGAGTCCCCTCTACACTATATACTAAATACCAATCCGAGTATATGTAATAGCGGCAATAGACCAACCTTTATCTTCCCAAGTTCAGACCGGTTTTCTGGATGGGAGGAGGCGTTGGACCTAACACTATTATCTGAGAATAATGGCGTTACCGTTGCGAACTGGAGAGTTTCCGAGAGGCCATCGATGTCCGATCACTGCTGGATACTCTTTAATCTACGCGGTTTATCCTACACCCCCTCAAAATACAGAAACCCACGGAGAACCAATTGGGTAAAATATGATAAAATTAACTCAGGAAATAGCCTATTTCCTTTGGAGGAAATATAACGATGTATTGTGGAACGACTTTCCGTCATCCCTTGTCAAATTTGGTTTAGAGCCAAACTGGTTTCGGCGTTGTACCATCCTAAAAACCAACTACCTGCGAAATAACGGAACATAAACTGACGCAATCACGAAAACCAAGAAATAAAAAATAACGGGTTTCTACCCGCCGGCGAATACAAGCAACCAAAAAGCACCTACCTGCGAGATAATGAAACAAAAGCTGACGCACTTAGATGGGTATGTATGACCTAATGACAGTTAAAAGAGATAGTAACACGAATACATAAAAGCAGAAGGAAACACGAACTATTTCAGAACGAAAAGTGACACTGAAGATGACACAACGCCGAAACCGGTTTGTCTCCAAACCAAATTTGACAAGGGATGACGGAAAATCGTTCCACAATACATCATTCTTTTACCCTGTTAGAAACACAAACAACCAAAAAGAAGGAAATATAACCTCATCAGATGAGATAGAACGAAACGTAAGCAATTTAGAGAGGGTGATGACCAAAGCCTATGAAAAATCGACCCCATGGAGTGTCATGAAAAAGAAATCCCCGCCCTGGTGCAATGGGGAGCTTAGAGCTCTTAGAAATAGTGTTAGAAAACTTTTTAACGAGTGCTTTAGGTCCAAGAAATGAGACCCTTACAAAAAAGACTTAAAATCGTACAAAAAAGAACTGAGAAAAGCAAAAGCCAATTCCTGACAAGCCTATTGCTCCTCATTAAAGAATGTCAGAGACTCGGAGCAAGATACTCTCAAAGGAGCACACCAATGTCTCCTTTATTAAAGGGACAAATGATATATGGACAAGCTCCATTGATGAAACCGTAGAAATGTTAGTTCAATCCCACTTCCCAGGACGTAAACAGCATGCAGCAACACTAGGTGGAACAGAATTTCCAAGCACACCTAGCACGGACCTGAAATCAACAATAAGCATAGAGAAGATCACCTATGAAATAAATAGTTTCTCACCATTTAAATCCCCAGGCCCGGATGGTATTATACCGGCCATGTTACAGCAATCAAAGGAGTGAATAGCGCCTCTTCTTCTAACTCTTTATAGAGCCTGTATTAATATGAACTATGTCCCCCTGAGTTTTCAGCAGCGGATATTTTAAATCTAGTACTTGTTGCCGAAATTCAAGCAATAGCAAAGCTTTATGTTGCATTTCCAGTACCTTTTTTTAATTCCAAAAACTTCAACTCTTCTTCGCTTTTCTTAAAAAGGAGTATTTCGGATATTGTAATTTCATCCTCAATTATGTTACATAAACAAGTAATTTTTAAGCAAAAAACAAAACCGACTTCAAATCTCATATAAAAATCGATCCAATGATCGGATCGAAACCAGATTAGTATGTAGTATGTAGTAGATGCATCCAAATACAATAAAATATAAATAGCCTTTTATTTAACAGCGAAAGTTGATTTTGGCACAATTTATATAGCACAATAATCCAGTATTTTTTTACTGTTCAATTTATTACTATAATCGACCATCAGATCAAGGTGCAGAGACAGTATTTTCACGGATAGTAGTCGAGAGCTCTAGCTTTAATTTAAGCCTAAGTGGAAAGCTCTATCACCTTTTGTCTCTTTGCTAGAGCTTTTCAAATATTGCTAAAAATGCGATTTATTGACACTTTGACCTCATTTCATCTACATATCGCCCACCTAAATCTAAAGAGCGATCAACTCAAAACAAATTTTGGGTGATCTTTTTGCATCCAATTAATGCAAATATATTTTGATTTACGATTATATACATTAACTAAAAAACTACTGTTATACTTGTTTTTGTATTAATAGAGTTGAAACTGTACGATCCACAAGCAGTTATATTTCCCTCTCTGAATTTTGAGTTAGCTCACTTTAGATCTAGGTGTGCGATATGTATTCATAAATCAAACCAAACTTTTATAAAGTTAGTTAACAAATGAAGAATGAAAAATGTACATACATACAGTGGTCGAAAAAATTGTAGTCGCAGTTAATTTTTACAAGTTTTCGCAATTATTTTTACTTTTTTTTATTTAATTTGAGTTATTTTTTTATCAATATATACACAGTTCATTTTTTAACAAAACCCGTATAAATCCAAGTTACAAACTTTTTACAATATTTACAAAAATATTCAATATACGTTCGTAAAAATTTCGAGCTTTTTAATTCGATTTTCTATAAAGATTTCGAGTGTGCAGTTTTGTAGCGAACTCAATTCTAGTACAATAAAGTTCAAGTTTTAAGTGGCTAAGCATTTTCACTTAAAATTTTTTTCCGAAGGTGTTGCAGTTTTCTTCCATATTAAGAATAAATTGTGTTTATTTGTTACATGAAAGCAAATGCGACAAAGAAAATTCTAAAAAGTCAACAGTAGTTTGCATAATTTTCAGGGTTGCATAATCAGTACTTTAGTTGCAGTTGTATTTCTTATGCAACTTTTTTTACTCATGAAATAAGTGAAGCAAAAAAGAAAAAAATTGGTCAACACCTGATTCCTCACAAAAAAAAAACAGTTTATCCCCCGATTCCCCACGTAAATTCCCCACAAAAAATGGTACATTCCCCGATTTCCCACGCAAACTGAAATTCCCCGCAAATCGGGGAATGCCCCACGAGTTGGCTTCCCTGCGTCATTTATCCCAAAATCCCGAGCCGATGGAAACTTTATACTCACAGATTCGTAATCAGCACGAAAAAGTCTATTAAAAATAGCGCTGCCAAGTGTCCTGTATTTGCCGGGACGTCCCGTATTTTGCATTAAATTTTAAATGTTCCGCCGGGACAAGATTTTTCCCGTATTTTCGACAATTTCATTATTCTTTTCAACCTGTAAACTTCTAGCAAGCATTATTGCATGCTACTCTGTAAGAGAAATATAGCTAAAAATTACCGTTGATTTTTTAGATACATATTTTTTTTTTTGTGGAAGGTGTTGCGAATTTTCTTCCATATAACACATGAACAAAACTGACCTTTATATGGAAGAATATGCGCAACACCTTCCACAAAAAACAATCTAAAAAATCATCTGTAATTTTTAGCGACTTGAAACTTTATTGTACTGAAATTGAATGGGCTATAAATTAAAATACATATCGACATTTTTATGAAAACTTGTTCAAGTTTAATTAAATTTTGTGAAGTTTTAGAAAGCTTTAAAACTTTTATTTATTTGGTATCTGATATAGATCGACCCATGATACAATAATTTTTAGAAGGTAGTTTCACTTCTTCTTATCCGCCATGTTAGCTATCTGACAGAAAACATGTTTCGCATTTTTTGTTGTACCAACTTTTCAAAAAAAAAATCCAGCTTTTGACGTTGGAAAAATAAAACAAAGAAAAGCCAAACATATAAGTAGAGAAATTTTCGAATATTTTGTAATAATTTTCTTAATAAAAAATTAACTGCTGCTTTCGTGGATATTGCAACACACGGAATAGATGTAAGGATACAGCTATAAGAGCCACCGCACACCACACTACTTTATCGGCCGCCTATTTAAATGATAGGGCTCGCTTGAAATATGTACATGAAGATGTATGGAGGTGCGCACATTACACCAGCTTAATCGCGCTGTGGTGCAATGGAAAGACCAGAGAGCACATCTAAATTGGCGGCCGATAAAGTCCGTGGTGTGCGATGGATCTAATCCATTATAAACAAGAAATATTGCTGTTATATTTTCATTTTTATGATTTTTATTCATGTGATTAGCAGTGGCAAAAATGTTTGTATAAATATATATATTTATAAAAAATTAAGTGATCAGTTATGAATGTTTCATAAATTTTTACATGTTCTGTTAAAAAATATCTAAAATAACAAGCGATAATCCCCAAGTTCTATATCGTAGCAGTGGCCACATTGCGTGTTTGTCACAGACACGGTTTATGTCAAAAATTTTGAAGTGAAACTACCTTCTAAAAATTATTGTATCATGGATCGACCCATATTTTAAATGAAAATTATTAACAATAAATAAAAAAGATAAGGTGCCAAGAGCATCATTTTCAATTTTGCTGATATTATTTTGACCGCAACTGTATCTCTTACTTTGTTTTTATGGGTTTGTCAATTATATGTTTACGTACATACTTTATTTTAATTTTATTTATCATAAGCTTACAACTAATCTGAGAATTAGTTCGTTGGAATGGATCACCTTTGTTAGTATATGGTTCGCAGTTGGGATTTTAAAGCAAACCCTTTATTTCTCATTTGTCCCGTTAAATTTTTGGGATATATTATGCATTGTAGCAGAGGAAGATGGAGTCCCCAACTGCGATGGAAAAACCGAGCGGAGAAGGACTTGACATTTCCAATTAGCGTCAGTTGGCACAGAAATGAAACGACCAGCGCGCTTTGTTGAACTCCGCCAAAATTGCTTACTGCCATACCTAAACAAAAGCTCAAGCGTTGTCTAGCCTTCAGAAAATAGGCTGACTTCCAAAACATCAATTGCACTGCATACGTACAAAGTTTAATGTTCCATAACGCCAAACTACTTTTCCAAAGCGCATCCGAAAAGTTATCTAAACGCATCGCTTCGTTCGTTTTTGGTTACCATTGGTGTTTCAAAAATAGAAAATTTCGAAATGGTGATCATTGTTTTATTAGATATTCAAAATATGCAATGTATATGGTTGTAGTGTTTCGGAACTCTGCATATACAAACAGTTTAAATACCACAGTAGAACAGTATTCAAACATTATATTGGTACGTTTTGGAAGTCAGTGATACTCATTTTGTATGAAGAATACCGAAATAACGTGGCGTCAACGCTAAGCGATTGGAACATCCGATTTTGACAGGAAGTTACGAAGTGAAGTTGGCTGCATAAAACCGCAAAATTGTCATTCTCGTGTTTAACACAAAGACACCTATGCTTATTGTTAGTGTTAGTTCTGCATATGACATAGCGTTGACGCTTTTGCCTAGGTATGGCACTTCGGCGTTAACGCTAGGCGTCAGAAAACGCTCCGTCCAACGCTTTTGTTCATAATATGAAGAAGAATTCAGCGACTCTGGCTTGCGAAAATCAAGTTTAACTCTCCTTAGGACTATTTTCATGGTATTTAGAATATGTGTATTTTTGTAGGAAATATGTATTATTAGTTTTTGGATTGCACAGCTTCGCAAGTCCAAAAGTCACCAAAATCTGAATTCCTTTGAAATTGAAACCAAAAGTTGTATGTTTAAAATCGTTCAAAAGATTTATTTGAATGAGAATTATGTCGTTCATAGTTATTATACAATTTTTCTTCCTCCGATTCTGCATTTAAGGCGTCATTTTCCTCCTCTTCTTGCAACTCATTCATTTTAGTTAACATATGCATTCTAAATGCCCTTTGCCTTTTAGTGGTCAGTTTCTCATAATCAGCCAGCAAACTCATGAAAAATAATGAATTTCCGTTTTCTGGTACACGTTCTCTGGCTTTTGACTGTACAAATTCAAACACTGGCGGTACCACTGGCTCTGAAACCAAAGTTCTACTTCTTTTGGATGGTAAGTGGCTGTTTCTGACAATACTTGTATCTGATTCCATACTTTCAATATTTTCATTCAAAGAAGGCGGAGAGTCAAGATCTGTACAATCAAAATTGCTTATATTACTATACTGCGGATTGATATGCTCATTTAAAAAGGACATGCTATCAGCCCAATACCACTTCTTTTTCTTGCCAGCCGATCCTGATGACTTGGTTCTTTCTTCCCGCAAACATCTGGTGTAGGCATTGCGCAAGCTTGCCCATTTCCTTTTGCATTCCGATACTATAAATATATTAAAAGCAGTAAATTTAATGTTAAATAAAGTAAACAAAAACAAGTAAGAAAGTCTAAGTTCGGGCGGAGCCGAACATTAAATATCCGGCGCAAGTATTAAATACTAGCAGACCCGGCGAACTTCGTCCCGCCCAAAATTTTTATATATTTTATTGAAACTTTTTGGTCCAACATTTTCACCAACAATTCACGTTTACGATTTTCATTGGCACATTTGTCTGCTAAGATTAAGGTTTGGTGGTCATTTGCCGCTTTAAATAACCTAATGAAAGTGTTATATATGTTCTTGAAATTCTCCAGTTGTGCGGCATTTCATAGCACGGTTATTCGCAAAGCGAAATACATTTTTTCCTCTTCACTCCCTGGCGGCAACAATGACCCGGTTCTATAGTGAATGTCCTAGAAGCTTTACAGTATAGTAGGTGGCAATTTCAAAATGGGTGCGAATCATTGTTCTACAGAAATGCAATATACATATGTGACCTGGTCTACGGAAAGGGGGCTTAGGTGTCAAAAAATCAATTTTCACTTTTTGGTTGATTCGGATGGAAGATGAGATGCTTTTTCACGTGGTGAAAAGCAGAAAATCCTAACTTGCTTAGAAGTGTACTAAAAATAATAATAATATTAATAATAATAATAATAATGTTAATAATAATAATAATAAAACTATAATAATATTCCGACCAACAACAACACTTACTGGACCAACAACAACACTTACTGGACGTCCGGCGCGGAGAACAATTAACGAGATAATGAGAAACTGACGAAACGAGTTGCTTACTTTTAACAGCTTTTTCACAGAAAACTAGTTTTCGCACGTAAGCTCCCTTTTCGTAGACCAGGTCACATATACTTATTGCAGACGAAATACCTTAAAAGTTTGAACGCATAATAATATTGGAAAATCACATCCATTGGGCCAATTGCAACGCAGGAGCGTTCGATATACTCAATGGTGCAACAGGTCGATTTAATCTGACCTTCACGGCCCCTTTTCTCACTTGGCTATTTTTAGTAATAGCTCGACTTCAGCACCACTTGGCAGCACGTTTTTGCAATAGTATTGCATACATATTTAAAACATTAGCCAAATCGGATCATAAATAAGATTTTTAGTAATAACTCAACTACAGCGCCAACTGTCGGATTAAATTGTGAAACTAAACCATCCAGAGACCCACTCAAATACACAAAAAGTTTCGTTAAAATCCGTACAACTATTTAGGAGGATTTCACTCACAAACACACCTACAGAAGAATAAAAAAATTCATTCAAAGATAGCTAAAGTTCGGTAGGTTTGTAGGCCTCACACCCCTTTTCAAATAGCCC
>NW_016157451.1:45628-66559 GCF_001687245.7 Rhagoletis zephyria
TCTTCGAACAGATCGGTCCCTGGCCCACTTCTCGGACAAAATGGATCATTTATGCTAATATATGCTAAAAAGCTACCTACGTACCGAATTTTAAACAAATCGGACCGTAAATACGATTTTTTCGAATAGATCGGTCTCTGGACCACTTCCCGGAAAAAATGGGTCATATATGCTAATATATGCTAAAAAGCTACTTACGTACTAAATTTTAAGCACATCGGACTATAATAAGATTTTTTCGAATAGACCGGTCCCTGGTCCACCTACCCGAAAAAAAGTAAAATCTTTTTAGCCTAAAACATGGTGGTTACCGAAAGCTATTTGCATACAAAATTTCATGAAAATCGGACCAGCCGTTCGCGAGATTACCTGTTACAAAAAAAAGGGACTTCTCTTTATATAATTAGTATAGATATGTTTTCCACCTTTCCGAAAGCTACCGCTACATGATAAGCCGGGGTGTATAAATTTTAAGTAAACTAGCGTCCTAAATTTCGAAATATTGAAATTTCAAGCATTTCTGAAATTTACCGTTATATGAAAAGCGGCCGTAATTTTAGTCCGATTTCAACAATGGTTTGCTTTTATGTGGCGAGCACAATAACCATACCGAGTACAAATTGCTAGAACGGTTAGCGAGATACATATATATGATCATAAGTGGGCGGTGCTACGCCCATTTACCAAAATTTTATCATAAGAGTATTTCCTGGTAAAGAATTGTTGCAACCATCAAATTTTGAATAATTTAGCTTTAATATTTACTGATTTATCGAGGATTTCGTATTTATCGAAATTACCGTTATATGGGATGTGGGCGTGGTTATTGTCCGATGTTAAAAATTTTCGGCCATTTGGTATGCTGTAACAGGGCCAACAACTGTGCCAAGTTTCGAAGAAATTGGTGCAGCGGTTACCAAGATATACACTTGTAACCATAAGTGGGCGTGGCTACGCCCATTTTCCAAAAAATTTCAATATTCTTATTTATCGTCTAAAATTTGTTGTAAGTATCAATTTTGAGTGAATTATCTTCAGTAGTTACTAAAATATCGCAGTTTTTGTATTTCTGAAAATTACCGTTATATGGGAAGTAGGCGTGGTTATTGTCCGATTTTGCCCATTCCATCCGTCCTACGCCCGAAGGAAGTACACGTACCAAGTTTCGATAAGATATCTTAATTTTTACTCGAGTTATTGTGTGCACAGACGGACGGACAGACGGACGGACAGACGGACGGACTGACGGACGGACGGACGGACAGACAGTCACCGCTTAATCGATTTCTCTTTTCATTCTGATTATTTATGTATACATTTGTCTATATCTATCTCGATTAGTTTTGCCTGTTACAAACAACCGTTATGTGAACAAAGTTATAATACCCTTGTGCACAAGTGCGCTCGGGTATAAATATAAAAATCAAGGTTGTACCATACATACGCACATACATATATATATATATATATATCTACCCAGAGGAAATTTTGTTAAATCCTTTCCATGATAAGGTATTACAGAACAGCTAGCCCCTAGGCAAGTGCAAAGCATATCTCAACATCACTACACACTGCACACTGTGTGTGTGAGCATTTCCAGCGCTCCTTCTCGAGAAGTCAGTAGGCCTTCAGGAAGACCCGGGGTCTAATATCGTTAGACCCAACATATAAATTATCATGTTTGTTAATTTTTGCGTACGTGAACGCCTTTGGACTAAATCCTGCAAAACCCAGACGTTCTGGAACACATTAAAAGTGTCAAAAGTGAAAATAAACGAAATGTTCGCGCATTCCGTCCACCAAAAACAAAGACAGTCTGCAAAACATGCAACACAGCATTCGCGGTGGGCAGAAATTAGAACTTTGCATCTCCTGTATCAAAAACACACTCGTAGTTTAAGCTTTTTTTGCACTAAGTGAAGCAATGTTATTTTTTCTTAATGTTTTTTTATACGGAAGTAGATTTTTAGTTTATGATTTAATTTTTCGTTAAATCATAAAATCAAAATCGGTACGAATGGTCACCGTATGTATAAGCCAAAAACTTGCTATTAAAATTAATTTCAAGTGAATAAAGTTTCGCTGATAGGATTCGAATGAACGGCGTTAATTTACCGCAGAATATGGCACCTTTCTTATTTATCAATTACTAAATTTTATAGCTTTGTATGGTATGCGAAAAATCCCGTTTCTGGACAGAAAATCCCATTCGCCCTTTTTGGTTGAAAAATTTCGAAAAAAGGCGAAATCCCGCAAACAGGCAACAGTGATAAGTGCTTTCTCTCAAAATTGCTTTTCATTACGAGTGGTGAATGAGAGAGCTTTTTCTATTATTTATTTTGCAACGCAATTGATTCAGTAATTCTACGAATCAGTCGAATACTTTTTATAACATCCGGATAATCAACTGGACGTTTATTGACCGGATATCAAAATGTTATCCATATACTTGAATATTCGAACTGATAAACGAATATAAGGATATTCGCGTTATTTTATATATTATATTATACATATGTAATTTGTTTATATTTATAAAATAGTTAGAAAATACTTAAGCTACTTGTCATAAGAAAAACTGACGAAATTATGTTTGTACACTTATTTATGGTTCATTAACTTTCGGCTATGCGTCTTAAACCATCAAAATATTAGACTGGTAAGAGTCAAAGTGATAACAGGAGTGATTTTCCTGCATTTCAAGGAATCCGGAATCGGAACTCATCAACGTGGTAGCATCTCTACACAACACTGTCTTAGGATATCTTTGGATACTGTGTTCACTAGTTTTAATTTATTCTATGCATGTATGTATGTATGTATGTGGATTCTACTTTTCTGTCCCTAATATCCATAGCGTCACCTTAATTCACAAAGGCCCTAGGCAACAAATTTTTTTTACAGGAGAGCAAAAAACATTACAAAACCGGTATCAAAAACAAGTGGGGCTCGTTAAAAAGTGGCATGGAACCCCGTTGATTTGGTAATGGCGCTTACACATATGTATGTTAGTGTTTGGCCGAGCTTCTCCTCCGATTTGTGGCGTGCGCCCTGATGTTGTCACACAAAGCGGAGGGTCCTACAGTTTTACGCCGACTCCGAACGGCGATTGTGTTTTTTATGAGAAGCTGTTTTTCATGGCAGATATACACTCGGAGATTTGTCATTGCCTGCCGAGGGACGACCGCTGTTAAGAAAAACCCTTTTTTCCATATTTTTTGCGATGTTGCTTTGACCAGGGCCTGAAGGTGCTGTGGAGTGGAAGCGCGCACTGCTTACCACTACACCACAGCGGCCGACATTTATGTATTACACCCTACCAAAATCTGTGAAAACCCCACATTCAAAAAAAGTGTCGGTGAATTAAGGTAACAACGATAGGTATCTATCAAATCTCTTATACTCTCAAAACAGAACATGTCAAAGAATAGATTAAGTATCTTTGAGCTATCGTGGTACTATCAGTTTTATGAGCACAACTGTACATAAATATGTATGTACATAAATAAATGTAAAAATGAATGCATGCATGTGGAAGTATGTACATACATACATATGTATGTGCATTAGGGTGGTCCAAAACAGTAAAGTCGTAATGGTTATGCTCTCACCCCCTAGGATTGTTCTATATCGAAAAAAGGAGACTTTAAATAATAATACCCAACTGTTTATTTAACATTTTTTAAAACTAACGATTTTTTATTGGTCGCCCATTGCATTTTTCGGTGTTTTTGTGGGTTTTTGGCGGACCTATAAATTATAGCTGCAATGAAAAAGTGGTTAAATAAACAATTGGGTATTATTTTTGGGAATCTCCTGCAGATAAACAGAGTTTTCTGAAAGAAAAATATTGAGTCATAACTATTCTATACCATTTCTATGAAAAGTTGTTTTTTCCCCATATAAAATACACCGAAAAGTTTGGGCGCTTTGAGTGACCTCTAAATATTTTTTGATTTTAAATTAAAAAAATAAGGGTTTATTTTTTTCGGTATCGAACAATCCTAGGGGGTGAGAGCATAAAAATTCCGACTTTACATTTTCACATTCATTTTTGGACCACCCTAATGAACATACATGTATGTGTTAGGCGCGAACCCACGAAGTGAATAGCTAAAAACCCAAATGAAATTACTCAAATTGAAAGACTATATAACAGTGTTGCCACTTTGTTGTAATTCCTCAAAACGTGAGGAATTTCGGCTGCGCTTGAGTATTTTTTGAGGATTTTTCTCTCGATACATTTGCAGATAACAAATGCAACCATGTTTCGCACAACAGAGTTGTTAAATCGCTCCGCAAAGTTTTGAACAAAAAGGTTTCCGAAGTTTTATAAATAGCAAAATACAAACATTCTTCAAACCAACTCTACCCATTTCGCCATACACCATGCAAACATGACTCGTTCAAACAAAGAATTTTAGTTTTCTTCTGGTTCCGGTTTTGATTTTTGTCCACATTTCCCCATACACAACATAAATAACTTTAAGAAAAGGGATATTTTGCTTGGTTTGTCAAGCTGCTTGTGTGGTATTTTTCGCTCTTAAGCACATCTGCATTTTCTGCTAAATATTCAAAATGTTATCGATAATTTTTTTCATTCCATCGTTATATTTTCAAATTATGTACTTTGAACTTGCAAAATCTCGTTAAAAAATGGAGAGAACACGCATTGTTCGATCATAAGGATGTTCATATTGATTCTGCATTAGATCAAGAAAATTATAGGAAAAAACTCTTTGAATTAAAAGATTATTCAAGTTCATATAAGAATCCCAATTAGAAAAAATTATATCTGCATTACTAATATAGCCCTTTTCTAATGCTCCAGTAGAACGTATATTTAGTAGTTTGAAAATGTGTAGGACTGACTTGAGGACCAGATTGAGCACTCATATATGTAGTTGAATCAATATTATATACATACCAACAAAGGCATAAAAAATAACGGTGATACTTTGTTTGAACCGCCAGAACAAATGTACCAACTGAATTGGAGAATGTAATTAATTTTATACTAAGTACCAGTAAATAGTATGCAGTAAACAATACTCATATCTATAATAAGAAAATTTTGATTTTAATTTGGTCGGATTTTGAGGATTTTTCATTTGCTTTTGAGGAATTTGGTAATTTTTTTGTGGCAACACTGCCATATAATGCTGCAGGTTGTATACCCACTCTGTTTGTTTCGTAATTTGTCTCCCGGTTGCTTGTACATCTATGGATGCATGCATACACGTGTTTGTTCGTATAGTGAAAAATATTGCAAAAACTCACCCTCCCAATTCATTTCGATAGATACTTCTATCCACAGATTCTCAATTCTTTTTCGATTAGCATGGTCCATATCTCTAGCATCATATAGTGCTCTTCTTGCTTCAACTAAATCAATTAATTTTCCGGTGTCTTCGTCCATAGTCAGCAAAAATTTCACATATACTGCCACGACAGCCAAACGAAGGCAAACAGCCAGCCGTCTACAACGAAACATGATTTTCCGTTTCGCCTTGTTTCTTTGTTTCGATTTCAGGTATGACTTATGCCGCAACAAAGTTCGCAGTTATTGAAAACAATACTGGTTTGAAACAAACTTGTTGCAATGGCTATCACACAACCGCACACAAAGAAATGTGTCTCGACAATCACTCGCCACACACGTTGGAATATGTTTCGTTTCGTGCACATCGGAGGTGTGTACTGCCTTACCGCAGAACTCCACAGGCAAACACCGATGGCCTACCAACTGTCATTTTGACGAGAAATATGATTGCATGTTTTTGTGTGTGGGCACTTTGATGTCTTGAAATAAGCATTTGCCGCATGACGTCACCAGACAACATTCTCTCAATTTCGGTGTTTAAAACATTTAAATCTTTAAAAAATACTTGCTGAATAATTTACTGAAACGTAATCATAAATAATCCAATAGGGAACAGATTTTAATTTTGATTTAATATCAAAATTTCATCGATGTTACCACCAGCACGCTTTCTTTCAAATTAAAATATGGCTGTCAAACTATCGAATTGCCTGCAATAGATGTCAAGCAATAAGCGCTGACATATATTGCAGCCCATGAGAAATAGGCGGTATCCATTGGAAATATATTTTGTGACATGGTTAACACGACATCAGTGTTTTCCTCTGGAGACAGGACCTTATGAAAAACAGTAACTACATACATACACATGATTCAATAATACAAGTAAATTTGCAAAGAAGCAACACGGTGCCGCTGCTAAGGGAGCGGTGCGAGAGAGACAACTGTCAGTTTATCGAACCTTGTATTATTGAATCATGATACATACATGCATACGTAAGAATGATAGAATACAAGATTGCGCCGTCCTGGCCTTTGACATTTATGTACCACAAGTAAACAAAGAATAAGCGAAAAGAAGAACAAGTTGAAACAGCCATAACAGTTCACTTTACGGCTGCAATTTAGTTTGGCATCCCCGGAGTTCCGCATTAATACGGTAGACAAACGGGCTCGATTATTTGCATAACCAGCCTTAATTTGCTTTAACTCATGCATTTTCCTCTTTAAAATGAGCATAAGCAGCCGAACAAATGCACGAAGTTTTTGGGAATTAACTCGGATCCGGGGAATTTTCGATGACAACACTGGTAAAAACGGCCAGTTGTTGTCTTTTGTACAAGAAAGCAAACGAAGCAGTCGAGTTTCGCGTACGCGGTAGCCGAGTGGTGAGAGTTGCGAGCTACAAGCCTGTAGCTGCCAGGTTCGATATACGGTTGGAGCGATTGCGAAAATTTTTTTGTTTTTATTATTTATTTTATATTTTTTTTGTTTTATTTTATTTATATATTTAATTTTACTTTATTTTATTTTCATTTGCTTTATTTTATATCACGTTTCTTATTTTACTATTAGTTAATTTTAATTTTTAGAGATGAATTTTGTTAAAAATTCAACAACAACTAACTGAAAGTAACGTAAAAAAAATATAGAACTTATAAAAAAAGAATGAAAAAGAAATAAAAAAAGTATACTGGCCGTGGGACTCGAACCCACGACCTTGCGGCTGGTTTATTCGCATTACTGCCGTCTGTAAGGGTAAAATTTTAATTTGCNCCCCCCCCCCCCCCCCCCCCATAGCCACCTTTTTTTTGTGCATTCCATTGCTTTGCAATTAAGGCTGCTGCAGAAAACTGCGGCAGCATCTCACCAGGATTGATTAGTTAACTTGCTAATGGAGGCTGCTTGGAGCACGGAGCTTTGCCGTGCCCGAATCGTCCCAGCGCTACAACTGCATCTACGCTTCTTCCATCTTGACGGCTGTCTCAATTTAACACACAGCACTTCATTGTATTAGTTTTCACGCAGTCTTCAACTCAAAAATCACTCACAAATTGCAAATTAACACAATTTAAACCGATTTTTAACTTATAATTCAAATTTCTTCTTCGCTGATTTGTAAACAAAGGTTTATTTACAAATTACCACAACTGTCAAAATCGGCAAAACCAAAGTAGCGGTACACTGACGGCGCCACCTTTGTTTGCTGCACCGCGATACATACGTTTGTACACAGCGTTGCCGTTTTGATACAATTGTACCATTTTTGATACTTTTTTTCTAAATTATAAGATTTGATACTTTGATACTTTTTTGTTTACAAACGCCCATTTTGATACTTTCGGCTGACAGAAATGAATTTTTGAAAACTGTGAATAGTATTACTAGTTTAAAGGCAAATATTTTTTTTTTTTGTTATTTAAAGTCTCAAAATTTACATATTGATATTTATAAGTTTTATTTGGTAACTCTTATAAGAGAAACACAACCCGGAATTTCATTGCACACACCGCTGTCATAGGGCCCCTAACCAGTGTGACCGCTGGCTTGTAAAAAATTGTAGCAGAAAAGAGACTTAAAATGTATCAACATGTATCACTTTTTTTCATATAAGTATCCAAGCATCAATATGGAATAAAACTAATAATTTTTATGAAAACCCATTTTCCAAAACAATTTAACATTTATTGCACGAGCAAGTTGAAATTATTTCCCGAAACAGATTTGCGTAATTTCAGTTGCGGTTACACCTTGCAATTTTTATTGACGAAAGTGATTTCTGCACATCTGCAAAAAGGACTTTCTGATTGTTTACACGGGAAAGTAGGCTTTCGATTTCGTATTTTGACAGCAAAATGCGTAGAAAAAGAGGTAGGATTGCCAAGTTTAACCACACCTTTAGTCTGGTAAGCTATGTTTATCAACAGCTGATTCGTAGCCTTTTTCCTATTAAAAAATAAATTGTAATAAAAAATTTAAGGAATTTTATTTACTCCAATGCGTTATGCCTTTCGGCAGCGGGCGGATTCAAAATTGGATGAATATCGTACAGCTGATTGCAGTTTACGAACTACCAGAAAAATTATCAAGTTTCTACCACGATAATTCGGTAACCGGTAAACCGATACTAAAATAATTTTACACAAACAAGATACATGGGGGAAAATTTACCGCAAAACTCCACAGGCAAACACCGATGGCCTACCAACTGTCATTTTGACGAGCGGTATGATTGCAAGTTTTTGTGTGTGGGGACTTTAATGTCTTGATATGTATAAGCATTTTCCGCATGACGCCGCCAGACCACATTCTCTCAATTTCGGTGTTTAAAAACCTTTAAATCTTAAAAAACTTGTTGAATAACTTCCTAAAACGTTATCATAAATGATCCAATAGGGAACAGATTCTTATTTTGATTTAATATTACACGCTTTCTTTCAAGTGAAAATATGGCTGTCATACTATAAAATAGCCTCAAAAATGTCAAGCAATAAGCGCTGACATATATTGCAGCCCATGAAAAATAGGCGGTATCCATTGGAAATATATTTTGTGACATGGTTATCACGACATTGGTGTTTTCCTGTGGAAACAGGGCCTTACCGAACACCGAGTTACCGAGTACCAAGCCCAAATTTTTGTTATTGAACATAGCGAAAATATAAAAAAAATGCTATGCTATGATATTGTTCGTTTATTTACATTTTGACGTTTATCGTCATGGGCCATGAATCATAATACATCAAAGGTTCGTTCAGTGAACGACAATGAACTTTTGGATGTACGATGCCACAGGTGACCGACATGTTTCGTAATGCATACAAATTTATAGATTTTTTTCTTTTGTATTTGGAAAAGTATCAAAACTGAAAGAAAAGTATCGCTCCAAAATTCATCGAAAAATGTATCACTTTCGATCCACTTGGATCATAATGGTCACACAGGCCCTAACCACGCAAAAATATTGCGCAATATCGGGGTTGCGTCGGTCGTTTCTGTGGCATATTGGGTTGTTTGTACTACATTGCACAGTTAATGTGCTAAAATCCAAATTATTTTCATATTTTGCTCATGCTTGTGTTATTGTACAGTAATTTGTGCTGCGTATGGCGACAACTGCGAAAGTTTTGATTTTGGTGTGCAGATCGTGCTGTAAAATATGGATAAGAACGTAGAAAAAAATTATATTTTTTATAGGTATTTTTTTTTTGTGTTTTAAAGCTGAAGCTATGAAACTATCCAACGCACATTCATATTTCTTGCATATTTTTACTTGAGACACGTTTCTCCAAAATAAGGTTTGCGCAATTTTATTCTGTAGTAATTTGCACAGTATTGACTTTTACAAGTCTCGGGTTGCGCAATGCTTTTGGTTTATAAGCCCTATAAGTTTGTTTTTCGTTATGCAAATAAGCATACGATTCTCTGTTTTGTTAAAGAAAGTAATATAAATTTTTTCTTATAACTATGGATTTAATTATAAAATTTTATTTATTATTTGTTTTTTAAATATAAGTTTAACAAATAAAAGTGTTGTGTGCTTTTGATACTTTTTGATACTTTTTCTTCTTGGCAACTGATACTTTTTTTCAAGCTCGCGGTAACGCTGTTGCACATACACTTTGTAATGCTAGGCACTAAAGCTTGGAACACATTGGAAACGAAGGCCTACGGACCATAGCTGTCAAATTATTTTAACACGTACTCTTACAGCATGATTCAATAATACAAGGTTGGATAAGTATTGACATTTGTGTCAATCGACTACCTTGTAAGGTTGCATTTGAGAAGGAAAGAGAAGCGGGTAGCAATTTTATCTCCTTTTGTGAAAAGGTAGTAGGAAAAGTAAGTAGTCTGCTAGTGCTGAAATGCGTTTTTGTATACAAACTGAATTAAATATATAAAGAAGATTCCACTGATCTACACAATAGACAATGAATTAACTTTTTATGGCCACATAAATATTAAAAATGAAATAAATGGATATTCACATACATTTCTTGCCAAAGAAAAATCTTTGAAATCTTTGAAGGAATGTTCACAAATATTCAAAATAAACCATGGTTTCATTGAAATTCCAGGATGTATTAAACAAAATGAATGGAATTCAAACAAATCCTTTATTCAAAGGGACTATATGAAGAATTATACAAATAGTAAAGATGCAATTGATTTAATGCATATAAATTAATATTTTAAAAATTGTTATATTTGTTGCATTTAAACATTACATGTTCAATATCTTAAATTGAATTACATTTGGTTTTTTTGAAATTTAAATTTTTTAGTAATGTTTTCTACTTTTCCCTCCAATCAGTCTTGCTAATCATTATATTGGTTACATTTAAAAGTTATATCTTCAATATCGAAATTTAATTACATTTGGTTATTTAAAAATCTAATTTTTGCGGAATGTTTTTTACTTTTTTCTCCAATCAGTCTTGTTAATCATTATATCGGTTAAACTTTAAAAATATGTCTTCAATATCCCAATTTATTTACATTTCGTTTTTTTAAAATGTTAATTTTTTGTAAGGTTGTGTACTTTTTCTGCAATCAGTCCCAATGAGCACAAGAAAATATCTTTATTAATATTTCCACTTTCGCTTTTATGGAGTGGTATACTTACTTGTAAATATGCAAAGGCTGCACTTGACCAACCCAAACGCTGCAGTGGTAAAAATATATGCACCAGCAAACGTGGGCGGACACCCAAGTCACACAGGGATGCTAGCATGCAAAACTTACTTGCAACGCCTGCACTTGTTGTAAAACGTACTTTTTGAATACAAATTATGAATAACTCCAATACCCTGCAAATAAATATGTAAATTATTGTTGTAATTCAAAATATTTCCATTACTTTTGATTTTTTTCCATACTTACTTGAATTTGCCCAATAAGAAAATGAATTTCCACGAAACAATCGATGAAAATATCGGCAATGTTGCCTGTTGAACTTTTTATACGAAGACAATATTTCTCCTTGTATTTTAGTAGTAGTTCCTACAAATCAAAAAAGAAGGCAACACAGGCTAAGGCAGAATGTGGGAGCGAGACAACTGCCAGGTTATCCAACCTTGTATTATTGAATCATGCTCTTAAAGGCTAACCTAATATTCGCGGCTTGCGTTTTGGTAAGCACGCCGTAGAATTTTTTTTCTTGCGTCATCCGCAATTGGCTTGCGTGCGTTTGCATTTCATTTCATTGAGCGAAATGTCAAATCAAAATGTCACGCAGAACTAAAATTGGAAATTGAGTTAGCTTCATACGCCCGCCGTTCAATTTAGGTTGGTCCCATACAAGTTGTATGTGCATGAGAAATTTTTGACAGTAAATTGGCGGCGTGCGTGAATATTAGGTTAGCCTGTTATGTCGATAGGTAAAACTGTCAAAAAATAAAAATTCGCTCAGAGCGAGAGAGTAACATTGAAAAGTACGGGATCGCTTTCTAGTAAAAAATGGTAACTTCGGTCAACTTCAACATAACATCCAAATCTTGGTTGTAAATTTTTGCTTATTTTTTACCCTCTCAGCTCACACATGTAAAGAACCAAAAGTACTTTCAAATTCATTAGAATCCACTTAAACAAGTAATTAAATAATTTTCAACATGAATTAGCAGAGTGCACTTTTCTTTTGTTTACAATTTGGTTGCCAAACACACTACAGCTGATCGTTTGGCACTTTTACCAGAATTTACCAGCAAAAAATTCTCGGACTAAAACTGGTAACTTCTGGCAGAGAGAGAACCCAATTTACTCTCTTTTTTTCCTCTCAATAGTTAGAGAACCGAGTACGGGATCGATTTCCAGTAAAATCTGACTGATTCTGACTATTTCTGACTACTCCGGACTAGTACGGGATCGCAACTGATAATTACATACGCCGACAAAATAAGACCGATCTCCTTACCAGTGATCGGGCTTCTACCACATTGTGGTAGATCTGCCACTTTTTAGAGCATCTACCACATCTGAAATCTACCACATATTCGCATTTTTGAGTAGTTTTATTTTTGCTCGACATAATTTTCTTAATTTTAAGGCAAAAATTGTCCAAAACTAAACACTATGGCGCATATTCATAGTCATATTTAGTACACAACTAAGTCGAAACTATTCTAAGTCACAACTAAAGCTATTCATAGTCGCCTTAGTTTCGACTTTTCTGGCTAAGTACCACCATAAAATTTAGTTTCGGCTGCAGCTGCAACTAAGTCGTAACTAGGAAGAAGTATTTTATCAAATTAAGGGAAAACAGACGAAATATGTAAAAATTAAGTTGGTAGAGCATGATTTTGATAATATTGAATAAACTCCAATTAAAATTTACAAAGATCGATCCATTTTAATCGGAAGATGAAGTTAAATGCGTATTACAATTCGAATAAAGCTACATCAAAATTGTATAATTGGAATAATTTAGATAAATTTTCAAATAATACGTCAGTTTCACGCTAGTTCTTTTAAAGTAAATTTGTGCATAACATTTAGATATCTACTATTTGTATGTTTCACAGCATGCTTTCGATAAACATCGACTTCACATCACTGCGGTTGTTCTGGCTATTTCACACAATTAACAAGAAAATGATACCTTATTCTTTTGCATAATCATGCAATGAAAATAAAAATTACATACACGGATGATCAAACTTGATATTATTTAATAAAAATGTAATTTTTCCAAAATATCGTAAAGAAAAATCGATACATTTTCACACTCGTTTTGCTATATCGTAAACTAAGTCGAAACTACTTAGTAAATTTTAAGTTGGTACTTAAATTTAAGTTGCAACTTTATTAGTTTCGACTTAGTTGCTGGACTATGAATACGCGCCTATGAACCGGCAGAATGGGCCAATTTTTCGACAGGAAACGTGGTTTTATTGTGTTAAATTGCCAAATATATGATTTATAAAAATAATTAATAGCGAAAATGTTACAAAACGGCGATTTTTGTGAAAGTATTAGCAAATTTCAGTGCATCTAAAGTTTCTAAAGCCTTGTTTACTTATACTTGAGAATTGTCAAAATCGGCAAATCCCAAGTAGCGGTTTCTGGAACGTGCCACATTTGTTCGCTACATCGTGATGTGATAAAAAGAAAAGCTGACAGCACTCCGCAAGGTTGCAGAAATCTTTCAAAATATGTTCGAAAAATATCTTGATATGGAAGGAACTGCTTAACACGTTCAAGGAAAAAAATTTCCAAAACTCAACGCAATTTTTAGCAACTTAAATCTTGCACTTTATTATACTAAAATTAATTTTTTTAGATTCTAATTTAAATGTTTGCAATTTATGTGAAACCTTGCAGAATTTTTTTAATTTTTGTACAAAATTTGATCCAAATCCTGAGATCTACCACATTTTTTTGAAATCTACCGCATTTTTTCCAGATTCTACCATACGAATTTTTTTTTTAAGTCCGATCACTGCTTCGTACCCAGAAACCAGACTATACTTTCCCGAAGGTTTTCGGGGCGCTGAATTCAAATCGGGCCACAGAATTGCTCTATCACATCAGGATTTTGAGATATTCTAACCTATAAGTGCAAAAATCACGGTTTTTGGGCACATTTGGGCTCCTGTAACTCGATGAAAAAATTTTTTTCAGAAAGATCATCTCGTTATTTAAAAGTACTACTCCTCCATTCCAAAATTTATTTAAAAGCTTTAAAAAATCTTTATTTGTCACAGAGAAGTCGTCTGTTGAAGTGCTGAAGTGCTGTAAATTTCGTTTTGATTTTATGTTCAAAAATAACCATATTTTCTTAACAGCACTTTTGTGCAATATCAAACGCAGTCGCATATGGAAGTGGAATCTGTTAGGGAAGAGATAGCCAACATCCATCAAGCAACCATTGCTACACAAACTGAGTTTGTATTTTACAAAGAATAGTTAACAATAATATGATTTAAATGTAATTACGGTTGCCAGATTTTTTATGCGCGAAATCAGTACATTAGACTTTTTCATGCTAAAAAAATCAGTACTTTTCAGTACATTTTTATTCAAAGCAAAATTATGAATGTAAGTATCAGATAATACTTCAAAACGCCAGAGTAGTTGTTTTTAACAATATTTTGGTATATAAATAAAATATAGTTCATAAGAAAAGGTTTATTCATTTTAACATGAGTGTACACATCATTATATTTACGGCATTTTTGAATAGCAATTATGAGATCATTTCCATCTTCAGTGTTTAAATAGTCAAAGAATTCTATTTTTTTCAATTTAAAATTACTTTTAATATGCAGTTCACTTTAAAAATTTTTAATGAGAAGCCTNTTAACATGAGTGTACACATCATTATATTTACGGCATTTTTGAATAGCAATTATGAGATCATTTCCATCTTCAGTGTTTAAATAGTCAAAGAATTCTATTTTTTTCAATTTAAAATTACTTTTAATATGCAGTTCACTTTAAAAATTTTTAATGAGAAGCCTGTTTCTTTCTTTGCGCCAGGAAGAAAACTTTATACTTAAGATCCTCTCAGTTGCTTCGTTTGAGTGTGGTATTGAAAAAAATACATTTTTTTTTCAAACTGTGGAAAAGTACCACTATTTAAGGACTTCATCTATAATTCCTCATGGCTTAAATTAATGTTTTCAACTACGCAAAAACTTTGAAAGGCTAAGAATTCGCTAATAAGAGTATCTAACTCTATATCTTGTATGCAAAACTCTTTTACAATGTGAGTAAATTGTGAAAAAAGAATTGTAAGTTATAGGCAAAAGCCATTCGAATATTCAAATTTGTTGTTATTACACTGAAAGTTATTTTCGAGACAACTAGCAACACCCGACAAAAAAACGTCAGCCTTCTTTTTAAATTATTAATCCTCCAACATATCGAGGGCTTATATTCAATACCCTTTGTCTGCATTTTTCATAAAAATATAAAAATCCACCTAAGACTTAACTGTCATCGGTGATGTTAATTATGACCTTGTATCACGCTTTTCAGAAGAATTTACTTTTAAATTGCAAAGTCGGAATTAACACCAGTGATGAAAAATAAGACCCAGTTAGGTTCTAACATCACAAAGTTGTTTTTGTGAAAATTGCAGATAGAGGCTATTGAATATAAGCCCTCGATATTAGGCTTGTTCCACAAGCTACTTGTAGAAAAACTCAAGCAAAGTTCAAACTGTGAGCGTATATCAAAGAAACTCTAAAACTTACTTGTGGAACGCGTATGTGTAACTCGAAGTTACTTCGAGTAGCTTGTGGGACAAACCTACTATCGAGGGCTTATATTCAATAGCCTCTATCTGCAAAACAACTTTGTGATGTTAGAACCCGTCTGGGTCTTTTTTGTCATCACTGGTTCCGACTTTGCAATTTAAAAGTAAATTCTTCTGTTAAGCGCGATACTAGGTCAGAATTAACATCACCGATGACAGTTAAATCTTAGGTGGATTTTTATATTAAAATCTGGTATGTAACGACCCGGTGATATGCCCATAAAAGGATTGATATTTTTTTTTTTGTATTAATTTCTTAGGCATATCAAACATTATCTGAATCATGTCAACCATAATTAAATTATCATCTTACTTTTTACAGTACAGTTTAAGGAAGTTACAACGTTATGTAAAAACCTTAAGAAAATCCTAAAGTTTTTTGTTTGAATTGAAAATTCAGTACAAATCAGTACAAATATTGAAAAATCAGGACATTAGCGTACTGATTGAAGAAATGAATAAAATCAGTACGAGAGTTGAAAAATCAGTACTGTACTGATAAAATCAGTACGTCTGGCAACCGTAAATGTAATTCATCTCATTAGAGACTACATGGACGTTTACTTTCTGGAAACCAATACGTTAAAAAAGCAAATTAAGCGGCTTTCCGAAGAAAATGCTGCTTTAAAATACAAAGTAGATATACAGGAAGAAATAAGCTCATTTTTTTCTGAAAACCAACATAGAATATTGCAGGACACTCCTCTTTTGCCAAGATATGACGTCAGTGATATATCTTCAGCAATTTGTATTTGTTCAGCAATACCACGTTGCTACAAACTCTTACGTAAAAAGGGCTAGCCGCTATCTTCACCAACTACGTTAAGGTGGGCTGCAAAATTTAATGTTGAACTGGGTACCAAGGGGAAACTTTGAAGCATTTGAGTGCTCTTGATTTAGAGCTCGAAGACAAGATGTGCGTTTTGTCATTCGACGAGATGAAGGTCCGCGAAGAATGGGCCTATGACAGGAAAACGGATATTATAATTTCACCAAAAAGGCAAGTGCAGGTAGCAATGGTTCGCGGACTTCGTCGTCGCTGGAAGCAACCAATTTACTACCAATTTGATGCAAAAATGACACAGAGTTGTATGGGTGAAATCATCCCAAAACTATATAAAATTGGGTTCACTGTTGTTGCTGTTGTCTGTGATCTTGGACCTGAAAACCAGTCCGTTTGGAGGAATATAGGTGTCGGCCACGATAAATGTTATTTTTCTCATCCATCAGATGAGACCAAAAAAATTTTCGTTTTTTGCGATCCTCCACATTTAATTAAATTATTGCGTAACCATTTCGTTGATGATGGCGTTATATTTAAAATCACATTCCTAAGCAAGTATGTTGTGCAAGAACTTCTTTCTCTGTGCGATTCTGACCTCACCATAACCAAAAGCTTAACTTTAGAAATGCTGAATGTAAAAGGGGCAGGTAAATCCATATATTTATCTGACTCACATGCACATATATGTATGTTCGTATGCATTTATAGCGAGTTCCTGTTTTACAGAGCGTCAAAAAGTGCGTTACGCCACAAAACTATTCTCACACACATGTACCAGGCCCCTTATAAGAACAGCTCAACACGGTCTATGTAGAGATGCTGACGAGTTTTTAAAGTGCGCCGAACTTTTCCAAATTATAAATGACTGGTATGATGTGTTTAACGTAAGCTGCATTCAGCATGACTCGCGACCATTACGAGCTGCATTTGGGCTCTATATGTCCCCATTTTTGTACCCAATTTGCTAAATTTACGCCAGAACAGGTCGTTGCTGCCTTTTCGAAAAGGGATTTTGCAAAACAACAAAGCCTTGCCCGCTCTCTACAACTATCTCAAAGAGCAATTTGGTATGCAATTTTTATTAACGGCGAAACTTAATCAAGATTGTGTGGAAAATTTCTTCAGCGTCATTAGAACAAAAGGGGGTATTCATGGCCATCCCTCCCCTCTTGAATTTGAATACAGGTTGCGATCGCACATTTAAGGTATGCTTAATGCAATTTTGTGTAAGGTACGAATATAATTATATATGTATGTAAATGTTTACAATAGGTCGCGATGACCATGTACTAAGCTATCATGCAAATGTGAAGGCAACTGAAGACGAAGTCCTCACTAACTTCGAAACAGACGAGACATTTTTAACTCAGCAGTTATACAGAGATGTTATAGAAAATGAAGAAAATACATTTGAAGAACTCTTAGATGTAAACCTTCATTTCATGAAAATCTTTGTGAAATATATACATGTGTTTTTTTTAATATATGTGCATAGATTTCCGAAGAACAAGATGCAACAGAAGTAGAAACCGCTTTATCAACATTGAATGATATAGAATTTGATGGATTGGAAAACTTTGGAGGATACCTTGTATCGAAATTAAAACAATCAGTATGTGGTGAAATAACTGATAAAGAACAGCAAACGAATTACTCCAATATAAACCAATTATCCGAGGGTGGGCTGTTTAAACCAAGCAATAGTTTTATAGCCATTTTAGAAAATCTAAACCAAATATTTGTAAAGTACAATAGCGATAAATTAAATACTAACCCGCATTACTTGAGCAATCTCTTAAATCTTTCGAAACATGTACAAATTGATGAACACGTAAAAAACGATTTTTTGACTGACAATAGGTTTGTTCGTAGAATATCCAGCGAGAATTATCACTCAAAATATTAGATAGTAAGAAAAAATGCTCCCAAATTCTCTCTCAAGTAGAGAAACTGCAAATTTCTGGACGAACGCAAATTTGCACGAATTTGCAAGTTTCCCTGCCAGCTAGTGTTCAGGGTTCCTTTCAAACATAAGAAATTTGTATACAATTTTTAAAGGTCTTTCAAAGGGACAAAAACAGGATCTACATGTATATTTTTTGTTAGTCCGACTTTCTTCAACATACGTTTCATTTTTTTTTTTTGTCGTAGTAACTGTAGGGTTTCCTCTGGTTGAGATTGCATTCCGATTACGAATACAGTTTTCTTCAGCCGAGTACCTTTCAAATCTTTGGAATTAACTAAATTAATTAAGTAAACAAATATTTACTTACATTTTTCTTTTTAAAATCGCTCCAGTTTGTAAATTTTTTAATTTAACGAACTTGTTTATTCAATTTATCGTCGGCAAAAGGTCCAACCATGTGCCACAATCATATGTTTTTCCTAATTGCAAATTCTTGCTGGAAAAATTTTTTCCAGCTTCAATTTGCAACTTCTCTCCAATAACTAGTCTTTCTAATTTTGATTTATTTAAATAAAACATGTGAAATTTAGTTGAATCAGTGAAGCCGTTTTTAGCCAGTTTTTTTTGCATTTAGCCGGTTGGCCCAAAAAGTTCTGGAAACACTGGCTATAATATCCAGAATGGATTTGTGTCAAAATCGCGAGCGTAACGAAGCTACTCGAGCTTTTCGATCGCGGTACATTGTTGACATTTTAGCCGTTTTCCGGCTAGATTTTGCCGGTTGCGAAAACAAACAGCCGGAGAAAATTCGGTTTAGTCGGCAGCCGATTTGTTAGCCGCTATGCCAAAAAAATTAGCCGATTTTGCTATTTGCAATATTTCCTTAAAATTTGTATATGTATATAAGTTTCAATTTTTAGAAATTTTGTGACCCAAAATCTATTAGAAATGGGTAGCCTTATCTCAGATAAATTTTTCATGTCGAACTGTGTTACATATATACAACTGAAACTGAACAGTGACCCAAATATAAACTTGGTCGCTACATTTTAGCAAGTTTTGGCTATTTTTCTTTAGTTAATTTACGCTTTCTTCTTTTTTATGACAGTATAGCTGATTACTTAAAAATACCATTTAAATCCAAACTTCATATTTTGTGAAAATATTATGAAAAATTTGCAAATTTTCAGCAAAAATTTTTAACTTTTTAATCAGCATGTTTAGAAATTTAAAAGTTTAGTATAATAAAGAAAAGATTTAAAGTATCTAGCACTTACCGCGGATTTTTGGCAATATTTTTTTGTATATTTAAAATGCTTTCGAAGTTACTTGCCGTAGAGCTGGAAAACTATCGATGGCACTCTTGATAGTATCGATGGTTTTTGACTATGGAAAACATCGATGGTTTTGTAAGCACTATCGATAGTTTTCACTCAAACATATGTACATACATTATTCAAAAGCAGGGCAAATAATTTCAGAGCGCAGATGCTGCTTGAAGCCAAAAATCGTTGATAAACTTTTGTCCCTTAACAAAAGTATGGCCATATTTTAGCAATTTTGATCTCATTTTCAATAAAAGTTGTTATGTTGAATTTTTGGCCATTTTTAATCAAAACTATCGAGAAAGGAGAACTCTACTTAGTAAGGGTTATAATCTCTAAGCGCGGTCGAAGGCAGAAGCAAGCACAACAAGTGGGGTGGGCCTAACAAAGTGCATGTTTTCAATGGCTTGGGAGAAGCTGTTATTGCATTAACTGGATTCAGAACCAGTTATTCAGGCATAGGAGGAGTTCTGGCTTGTGGTTCGACAATTCAACCAGAAGCTGACATAGATGCGCCCATGGTTACTATGCCCGACAGCTTCGCATATCTTTGTGAAACCATTTCCATAGCGCGCTATAATTGCAAATGCAATAGAATCCATCGTTTCCTTCAAAATATGTAAAATGAAACAACTTTACTATAATTAAGCACAAATCACAGATACAAAGATTGCGCAATGGTGTGTTCAAATTTGCTTCGTTCTGCGCATCTACGTCACAGTTGACTAGTGAGCGAATAGCTGATTTATTGCTTTATAGTTTTCCTTGTGTTCGTAAGAAACATTGACAACATTTAAATGGAAAATGTTAATAATTGTGTCAATAGCTTTTAAAATTGGATTTATTACCCTAGATAAAGGTGGTGAAGCTCGTCTTAAGTTCACAAAGTGCTAATGAATGTTTTCAACTGTTTTTGAGAGCGATTTTCTGTGTAGAAACCGTCGCACTAGCAGCACAAGGAATTAGCAATGTAGAGGTATAGAGTCATCAGGATAATCGTGGTATAATAAGTGGAGCGTGGAAAACATGGGTACGTTTGTAATATACATATGGGGCATTTCACCTCAAGTGACCCAACTTTTGAAATCTATGTCTTCCGATCGGGATGAAATTTGCACCAAGGTTAGTCCTAAAAAATAGTAGTTATGACACAAAATTTCAATGGGATCGGTCAAACACACTCCGAGTTGGAGGGTCTAGAATTTTGACATTTTGGTCAAACGGCCATTTTTTCGGATCCATATAACTAATTACCTATTGTATTTAGAAAATTTTTTCAGGAATGTTTTCGATAGATTTCTCTTCAGTCTTTACAAATTTTATTTTTTTTAA
>NW_016157451.1:67971-140744 GCF_001687245.7 Rhagoletis zephyria
AAAAAATTCATAATTTTGACCAATTCTATAGAAAAACAGTTATTTTATTCCAAAGGTGTACATATTGTGGGTATTGTTATATAGCGTTGGAAAGGTAATTGTATCTAATTTTTTATATGTCTTATTTTCAGGTTTCAGAAAAACTTAGGTCATATATTAAAAATTTAAAAAAACGCTGTTTCGAGTTACTTAATGCTCATTTTAATAGATAAACGAGCGCAGACCCACTAAGCGACCACAAAGCTCTTAAAGAAAAATAAAAAAAATACCCCTTTTTGAAAAAAAACATAAAAGTTATTTTTTATTTAAAAAAAAAATTAAAAAAAATTCATTTTAATTTAAAAACAATAAAATTTGTAAAGACTGAAGAGAAATCTATCGAAAACATTCCTGAAAAAATTTTCTAAATACAATAGGTAATTAGTTATATGGATCCGAAAAAATGGCCGTTTGACCAAAATGTCAAAATTCTAGACCCTCCAACTCGGAGTGTGTTTGACCGATCCCATTGAAATTTTGTGTCATAACTACTATTTTTTAGGACTAACCTTGGTGCAAATTTCATCCCGATCGGAAGACATATATTTCAAAAGTTGGGTCACTTGAGGTGAAATGCCCCAAATGTTAATCTTAATATTGCCAGTACGCACGTGTGTGCACTTTTGCTATTGTAGCTTCAGCAGCAGCCTAATAAGATATAATGCGATGAGAAGCCGAAGACTTTAGAGCCATTTCCAAATTCAGTTTGCAGCTTTATGTATATACGTAGCCATTATTGTACATCATAGTTATGACATCAATACGGGTGGACGTAGCTGGAGTGGCCACTTCGGTCAGCACAGTTTAGTTATTTGCACAGCGATTTTGGTGTGGGGGCGGAGGGGGAGGCGGCGTTGCCTCCCAAACACTTCCTAAACGAAAGGGATGGGCCGCGCTCTATGAAAAGTCACCCTCTCCCCTCAGCTCCCCTCAGCAGGGGGATACACAGTTTGAAACTCTTCCGGCATCTCCACATCACTAAGACTTATCAGGCAAGTGCATTCTTAATGACACAATTTCGAAAGTCAGAAAGTGCTAGTATTGTTTTTGTGTTTGTTTATTTTAATTCATATATACATATACGTCGCCTTTTGCTATCAATTAATAACACTTTTGTCTTCTAATCTAGGTGGTTTCCTCGTCCACTGATATTTTCATGATTATGGAATAAGTATGCGAGTAAAATTTGACACCACCGACACTAAGTGCAATGCCGCAGTAGCCTCCCCCATGGACCTACACGATGGACTTTTCGAGGTGGGCGCCGCTCTGATTATACAGCCGGCACGTTTGATATGTAGCTTAGAAAATGCAGTGGTTTAAAAGTATTTAATGAGGATAAAATAGCATAGTAGTTGTACAATTACATTATTGTTGAGCTAGTCGGTAGGTGGCTATTTAGTTTAGTGCAGCTATTTATTTGTTTTGAATTGCGATGAAAGTTTTTAATACAGTCATTCATATAATGTCGTTTTAGTGAAAGATCGCCCTATCTCGGCAACCGGTTCGAAAACACCCTAAATATCTCAGAATTTGGTTGAAGAACGGTTTGCTTAGATAGGGCGTTCTTCAACCAACTTCTGAGATAATCAGGGTGTTTTCGAACCGGTTGCCGAGATAGGGCGATCTTTCACTAAAACGACATTATATGAATGACTATTAAATCTGCATTAAATAGCGTTTTTTCATTGACATATGCCTGCCAGCCATTGGAAGAGAATTTTATCGCCTATCGCCCGGATTTCACTAAGTAACTTCCGCAATAGAAAATGCTGGCAGGGATGTGAATAAAAAACAAAAAAATAAATATGTAAGTGGCCCTATGAATGTGATTCAAACTCTGAATATAATTTATATATTGGAGAAACATTTGGTTTTATATTAGAATTCTTATGTAGTTCACTAATGTTCCTCGAAGGTTAGAGAACTATGTTAGAATTCGATTAGAAAACACAAGACATTAGAATCCAATTAGTTTTCAACGTTAGAATACAATTACTTATCTAACCTTTTGGTCGATATCGAGAACTAAGTCTCCTTTTTGTAGAGTGCTATAATGAGTGTTATTTAATGAGTTTATTCAATCGTCCTATAACCTTCTACCTTAGTGAAACACATTAGAATTCAAATAGTTTTCTAATCATTCTCTAACCTAAATATCTGTTGGGAACTATCGGCCAGTCCTCGTATGCTTCAAGAATACCATGATAAAAATATTTATAAGCTACAACCGCTGAGAGCCAGCTTTAGAAATTCTGACGTTTGCTAGCATTTTTAAAATTTCTCTCGCCGTCATTTCATTTGTTGGTTTTCAGTTTTACCTTTAAATATTTGTATCATGAAGAATACAATGCTGTAAATAAATGCCATGAGAAATTGTATATAATCAAAACAAGTGCCTTATCAATAAAAAATAGTTTAAGTTTGGGAATTCAAGTTACTGTTTTATTCAATTTACGCTTTTTACTGTATTGATTTTCTACAATAGACTTATTTTGTGATCGGATTCTGAAATACATTCTAGCTCTAAAAAACAGTTCTTTTACTTTTTGACTACAATTTACATGACTACTTAGGTCTAAGTGTTTCTTAAGATAATCTTTACATATATACAATTCACTGCCATTCACCTCATCAAAAACTGCTAGCAGTGCTTTCATATGCTCCATCAACATATCAGTTGGCTTTGAAAGTCCTCCTTCAGAAACATGATTCACCCAAGTATATGACGAATCAGTTTCTGGATTCATGCAGATTTCCGGATTATCTTTTCCAAGTTTGTGGCAGATGTATCCTGCCAAATTCTCCAAACCGTCGATGTTCAGGACTTCTAAATCTTCACTTTGCTCAGATACATCAGTGGAGTTCATCTCAACTGAGACCCGTTGAAACATGTTACCTAAGAATATATAAACATAAACATATGTATAGATAAACGAAATGACTTATTTTTTAATTCAATGTATCTCAGTTAACCTTTATGTTAATCTAAAGACTACATGTAGTTGTTTCAACTGGAAACAGGATGCTAATATATATATTTTTAACTTCCTTCTTTTAGTATGAGATTTTTAACGACAATATTGTTTGCCAGAGCATACATCGTCGCTACCATGCCAAACTAAAAGTGTGGGATTCGACACTTTGTTAAAGACAGTATTCTCTGCTTCTAAGAAAATTAGAAATTCGACGATTTGCCAACTTACTTATTCTAAACGCTTGCGCAAGGTATCAAATAGAAAAAGCATTTTTGCACATTCGATAGTTTGACATGGTAGCGACGACCTATACAAAACAAGACAAGATATATTAGTATTTTGTAAGTTTATTTACCGGTTAGAGATAAATAATTCCCTTCTAAGTCTGGGGTGTCGTCGACCTCAACGTTCCCTCCTTCAGACAATACACCTTCGTTGTGCCCAAGTATGTATGACCGCAGCCTATATTTAAACTCTTGGTGGTCAGGGTGGTCGTGAAGCTCTCCTTTCGACCTAATAATGCCAAAAAAATTTTCCAAAACATCTTGATTTAGGCGATACGTCAATATGTAGTCGATTTTGTATTTATCAGACAAAAGTAATTTCAACGCATTGTTACTTTGAAGGATACCTGAAAATAAAATATTATCGGCCTTATCGGGAATTCCATGTGAACAAATATTCCCAACATTTATAAAGCAAGACAAAAACAAATTTTTCTCAATTTGTTTTTGTTTTGCCTTATAAATTATAGGAACGATTTATTCACATGGGATTGGCGATAAGACTGAATATAATAAAACAAATAAGAAATACATTTAAATTAAAATTCAAACCAATAACCTTTTTGGACAAAAATCTAAGTATTACAATGTAAGTCATATATACATATGTATGTATTATTCTGGGTATTTAAAGCCAAACCATAGGCATGTAGTCGCTCCCTTACTCCTTCTTTGGGCACTCTGACATTCATTATGTCAAACCAGTCATTCGTCTACAAAGTAAATGTTTTAAATGTGTATTTTTAAAAATTAAAATACTCGTTATTACTCACAATTTTAAAAAGTTTAAAGCATTCTTCCCAATTCTCGTCCTCTAATAAGCCCAAACTAGCTGCTCGTGATATGGCTTGAGCAATGGTGTGCGAGAATAATTTTGTAGCTAGTTTAACCTTTTGCCTTTCTGCTCCCGTAACAAGCAAATGATTTTTGAAATTTTGTGGGTGATTGACAGATCACTGGAAGTAAACGCAAAAGTTTGAAAATGATGTCCTTTTTAATTACTTTTCCATTTATGAGGAATCCGTGATCAACAAAATGATTCCTTTGCAGTTTGATTAAATGGGGAACATCAGCAAAAACTACAATTCTGTCCCCTTCATGTGAAAACCTGTAAAAGAAGAAACAAAAGTATTAATATGTATTTTCGGAATTTTAGAACTATGTCTAAATATACCAAGGCTTCTCCATATCCACTTCAAGCTCATTGTATAGTGCTCTGTTACTTCCACCCAAATCGCTAACAATGGCCACAACATCGTATCCACATTTTTTGACTGTTGATAAAATGTGCCAAAGTATATTTTTTGTCATTTTGCAGTCATACTCATAAAATACAGGCTGCTTCCATTTACATATTAAACCTGAAAGAAAATAAAGATTGACATTAATTAGATAAAATGCTGGAATTTTAGATATGTACCTCTCAACATTGCAACTTGGACGTAATTAACAGGAGGTAATGTGGCATCAGATGATCTGTCGTAGCAGAAAGCCCTTCGCAATTTCATCTCATCAAAACTGAGTGCGCAAGTTTTTTGCGCTTGTGTTAACTCAGTTGCTGCCGTCAATAATTTCGTCACGGGCTCTATGATACCTGGAGATATATCAATTTTTTTCGACCACCATTGAAGAGTTCGAACAGCTGGTAAGGGAAAATTATTTCTTTTCAAAAGCTTATATGCTTTTGGACTCGCTGAATACAGCGTAATGGACTTGGCAATGTCCTCCTCTTTCCAGTTCAACCGCTTGTTTCCACTTTTCAATTTTTCAATCTGCGAGTAAGAAACTATGTAGTATTGTGTGTAAAATTATTCATAGAGTAGCGGTACTTACCTGACCTTTAGTGAAAATGCAACCGAGCTTTTCTTCCAAATTTGCACGGTGAAATTCCGAAGTTTTGATACAAATCCTTAGGCGTTTTATCTCTGCCGTCTGCTTAAGGTTATTTTTGTTCAAAGTTGAGATACTCTTCTTTAGTTTTTCTCTACAATGTTCATATAATCATGTACATTACTTAACATTGGTTTCAATTATCCAACTCACATTTTCACTTCCAATTGTTGAATTCTTTCCTCTTTCTCGTCAACGACTTCTTCCAGCATGGGTTGTAGTGCTTCTTCATCATGCTCAGTACACATTTCTTCAACAAAACTAACTGGATTGTTTAACAGGGTTGATACAAGTTGCTTCCTTGAGCGAGACTCAATTCTTTCCTGACGCTCATCAGTCTTCTTTGAGCCCGTTGATAAAATGGTCGGAAACGCACTGGTTAGCAGCTTTGTAGGATTTCTGGAGCATAAACCTAAAATAATATTTGATATGTTTTATAAAATAAAGTCACTACAATACCGTTTCTCTTCTTACCCATTTCAAACTGCAAATTCCTTTCGAAATCTCCTGGTGAAAAGTGAACTTCACATATGCACGCATTTTTTACATTGATTTTGTCTTCCCGACGACAGAAATGAATCCACTTTTTTGCGAGGACTTTGTCCTTAGGAAAATGGAAAAATCTCCATTTATTTTCGCCTTTTTTATACCCGAGCGCACTTGTGAACAAGGGTATATTAATTTTGTTCACATAACGGTTGTTTGTAACAGCCAAAACGAATCGAGATAGATATAGACAATTGGATACATAAATGATCAGGATGAAAAAAGAAATCGATTAAGCCATGTCTGTCTGTCCGTCCGTCTGTCCGTCTGTCCGTGTACACGATGACTCGAGCAAAAATTGAGATATCTCAACGAAATTTGGTATGTAGGTTTCCCTTAATCCAAGGTAGGTTGATATTGAAAATGGGCGAAATCGGACTGTAACCACGCCCACTTCCTATATAACGGTTTCCAGAAATACGAAAACTGCGATATTTTAGTAACTACTGAAGATAATTCACTCAAAATTGATATTTACAATAACTTTTAGACGAAAAATAAGAGTAATATACATTTTTGGAAAATGGGAGTAGCCACGCCCACTTATGGTTACATGTGTATATGTTGGTAACCGCTGCACCAATTTCTTCCAAACTTGGCACAGTTGTTGGTCCTGCTACAGCATCCTAAATGGCCGAAAATTAAAAAAATCGGACAATAACCACGCCCACATCCCATATAACGGTAATTTAAAGAAATACAAAATCTTCGATAAATCAGTAAATATTGAAGCTAATTTATTCAAAATTGATGCTTGCAACAATTCTTTACCAAGAAATACGTTTATGATAAAATTTTGGAAAATGGGCGTGGCACCGCCCACTTATGATCACATATATGTATATCGGTAACCGTTCTACCAATTTGTACCAAACTCGGTGTGGTTATTGTGCTTGCCACATATAAGCAAAACGTTGAAAATTATTTAAATCGGACTAAAATTACGGTCGCTTTTCATATAACGGTATATTTCAGATATGCTTGAAACTTCAATATTTCGAAATTTAAGGACGCTAATTTACTCAAAATTGATACACCCCGACTTACCATCTAGCGGTAGGTTTCGGAAAGGTGATAAAACATATATTTAATACTTGCGCCGGGTATTTAATGTTCGGCTCCGCCCGAACTTAGACTTTTTTACTTGTTATTATTGTTATTATCACAACCGTATACTGAGCAACGCATTTTAACAAATTTTTCTTTTGAATAATACAACCGAAAAGCGCGGGCGAATTTCAGGTGTCAACCGTGACGTCTTCAAAACAGCTGATTGCAAGCAGACATGCGCATTGCCTAATCTTTTTCTCTATCATTCTTGATAATTAAGCACTTGATGAGTGTTTAATTCCTTTCCACTTTTTTTTCTTTCATTCAGCTGTCTTTGAAAAACAACTGACAGCTGGCAATGCTGCACATGATTCCGCAAGGGTTGCAGCATGTAGATTTTTCGTTTTCCGTAACGTAGCTACGAATTGCGAGTTACGAAAATTTGAGTTCTAGAATAAGGGTGTTAGATTCCTCCAGCGAAAGCAAAGGCTCGGATGTAGAATCAGGAGACATTAAAAAATGTGAAATAAAAGCTCAATTGAAGGCCTATCTTAAAAAAAACGAGCTCATCTCGGTGACAGTCCTCTCTATTGGTGGAAAACTAAACTTAAATACGACAAATTGACAGATCTGGCCCGCAAATATTTGAGCGCTCCACCCGCCAGCGTTTCAAATGAGCAACTGCTCAGTGCAGCCGGCCTTACATACGAGCCTATAACAAATCGCCTCAAGGGAGAAAAAACAGCGAAATTACTTTTTTTGAAATATAATATGTACCAGGGTTGAAAAATGGAAATTTCAGATTGTGCCTAATATCATAAAATAATTGCACCTTAATGAGACTGATTGTACTTAGAAAAAGTGACATCACTCGTTTGTAGTTTTTTTTTTATTAATTTTGCTTAAAATATAAATACAAAATACACTATTTTTTTTTGTAACTGAGCTTATATCTATATAGACTATACGTAGTCTAACGGGAATCGGAGAAGCTTTTTTCTGTCTAACTTTGACTACCAAAAAATATTGGCGAAAAATACAAAAGAAGACACTTTGCGAAGTTTACTTTTTTATCCAGCTTTTTATAAAACAACAGGAAAAGTCTGCTAATTTATCCCTTTAATAGGTGTAGAAAATAATGGGAATTTTCGCAAGTTAGAGCTGGAAAACTATCGATGGTCGTGGCCATCGATAGTTTCGATAGTCGATAGTCACAGCCATCGATAGTATCGATACTATCGAAAATGTCGACACTACACGACACGATAGTACTATCGATAGTTTTGATTAAAAAGGTCCAAAAATTTAACAAAACAACTTTTATTGAAAATGAGATCAGAATTGCTAAAATATGGCCATATTTTAGCAATTCTGATCTCATTTTCAATAAAAGTTGTTTTGTTAAATTTTTGGACCTTTTTAATCAAAACTATCGATAGTACTATCGATAGTTTTGATTAAAAAGGTCCAAAAATTTAACAAAACAACTTTTATTGAAAATGAGATCAGAATTGCTAAAATATGGCCATATTTTTGTTAAGGGACAAAAGTTTATCAACGATTTTTGGCTTCAAGCAGCATCTGCGCTCTGAAATTATTTGCCTTGCTTTGCTAAATGTCCCCTCCGATTTACAAGATGAAATAGGTACCGCCGGCTTTTACTCTTTCTGAATAATGTATGTATGTATGAGTGAAAACTATCGATAGTGCTTACAAAACCATCGATGTTTTCGATAGTCAGAAACCATCGATACTATCAATAGTGCCATCGATAGTTTTCCAGCTCTACCGCAAGTAACTTCGAAAGCATTTTAAATATATTTCCAAAAATCAAAAAGGGAATATGGGTCCAATAGCTATTGCCTCAACTACAGAAAATGTGAAATTTGAAGAAATCCCAGACATAAAAGTAATAGAAAATTTAAAAATGTTATCATATGCGGGAATCTTTAGCTTCTTTCAATAGATTAATAAATGCGTTCCAATAATTACAAAGGTAGAGGGTGTGTAGATTTCACACACATCTTATGGAAGAAATTAGTTCAAATTTCTAATATGAAAAATATAACAAGAATTACGAATTTGAGGATAGCTAAGTAAAGTGTTAATTTTTCGTAGGGGCTTTTCTAAATGCAATGTAAAATGTTTAAGAGAATAAATAATAGGGGTATTCTCGCAGTCTTGCAAATCCCTTGCACGGTGCCCGGTTTGCAAAGCTGTCCCATATGAAAACCGGTTTTTACCGTGCAATCTGTGCGCCGTTAAATTGCTTTGCAAGACTCAGAGAATACCCCTAATATGATTATGTTAATTTCTTACTTTTGACCACTTTGGAGTGCAATGGGGTATAGTCATTGCGCTGGGTATGCAGTTACAGTTGCATGGCTATACTCAATCCCGACTCTTGCGTCCTCGTTCGCGCACTCTGGGCAACGTGAGCAACCCATGTGCGAGATGCGGTAACCAATCCGAGTGGAGCCTTGGGTCACGGCAGAAAGAGAGGGAGCTTCGGTGGGGCCACTCTGACTTATTCGGTTTAAGGGCTCACTGAAGTCTGCAGCGTCTGTTCACCAGTAGGTGCGGCTGCAAGCGGGTGTCTGCTTGGAGCAAGCGGCTCGCTATATAAACGTGTATTTGGTTGCGAAACCACCCCCGTCCCAGCAATGGGTTGTGCGCTGGGCTTGGGACCCGCCACGTAAAAACCACTTCCAGTGAAGAAGCAAGGCAAAGCCTCGGATGAGACCCCCCCTTATGATGACGACCACGGCAAACGTTTAAAGGACTACGATTTGAGGGCATGCACCTGGAATGTCCGGACCCTTAATGGGGAAGGTGCCTCTGCCCGGCTGGTTGATGTCCTCGTAAGGACAAAAGCTGACATCACCGCCATCCAAGAAATGCGTTGGACGGGGCAAGGCAAGCAATGTCTGGGGCCTTGCGACGTCTACTACAGCTGCCATGTAAAGGAGCGCAAATTCGGAGTTGGATTTGTGGTGGGAGAGAGACTCCGTCGCCGAGTACTGTCGTTCACCCCGGTGGACGAGCGTCTAGCCACAATCCGCGTCAAAGCGAGATTCTTCAACATCTCGCTCATCTGCGCCCATGCCCCGACGGAAGAGAAGGATGAGGCATCCAAGGATCTCTTCTATGAGCGCTTGGAGCGCACGTACGAGCGCTGCCCCCGTCATGATATCAAAATCGTGCTTGGCGACTTCAATGCCAGGGTGGGCAAAGAAGGGATCTTTGGAACCACCGTCGGAAAATTCAGCCTCCACGACGAAACGTCCGACAACGGATTGAGGCTGATCGACTTCGCCGGGGCCCGAAACATGGTAGTATGCAGTACTAGGTTCAAGCATAAAAAGATCCATCAAGCTACCTGGCTGTCTCCGGATCGAAAAACGAGAAACCAAATCGATCATGTTGTGATAGACGGAAGGCACGCTTCCAGTGTTTTAGACGTACGCACACTCCGAGGCCCAAACATCGACTCGGACCACTATCTGGTTGCAGCCAAGATACGCACCCGCCTCTGTGCAGCAAAAAATGTGCGCCCAAATATGCAAGGAAAGCTTAACGTCGAAAAGCTGCAATCACAACAGACAGCCAGCGCTTTCGCTACTCGACTCTCACACCTGCTCTCAGAGAGCACTCTTCAACAAACCGACATATGCGAGCAGTGGAACCACATTTCCCGCTCATTAAGTACCGCCGCCGAAGAAGTAGTCGGATTTCAGCGAGCCCGAAAGAACAACTGGTACGATGAGGAGTGTCAGGAAGCTGCAGAGAAAAAAGATGCCGCCTACAGGGCCACGCTGCGATCGGGCGCAACGCGCGCTATGTGGGACCGCTATAGGGATCTGAAGAGGGAAGCGAGACGTATTTGCCGCAATAAGAAGAGAGAGGCAGAAATACGTGAGTGCGAAGAGCTTGAAATGCTGGCCGACAGGAGGAATGCCCGAAAATTTTACCAGAGAGTTAGGCGACTTACGGAAGGTTTAAAGACCGGGGCGCACTCCTGTAAGAACAATAATGGCGACCTAGTAACTGATGTCCAGAGCGTACTTAAATTATGGAGGGAACACTTTTCCGCCCTACTAAATGGTAGCAGCACGGAAAGTTGTGGAGAAGAAGAACCCGAGCCCGCAGTCGATGATGACGGAGTCGACGTTCCACCGCCTGACTATGACGAGGTACGTATAGCAATAACGCGGCTGAAAAACAACAAAGCCGCTGGAGCTGACAGCCTGCCAGCTGAGCTATTCAAGTACGGCGGCGAGGAGTTGATAAGGTGCATGCATCAACTCTTGTGCAGAATATGGTCAGATGAACGCATGCCCGACGACTGGAATTTAAGTGTGCTCTGCCCAATCCACAAGAAAGGTGACCCCGCCATTCGCGCCAACTACCGCGGGATCAGCCTTCTAAGCATAGGTTACAAGGTCTTATCGAGCGTATTGTGCGAAAGACTGAAGCCCACCGTCAATGAACTGATTGGGCCTTATCAGTGTGGCTTTAGACCTGGCAAATCCACCATAGACCAGGTATTCACAATACGCCAAATCTTGGAAAAGACCCGCGAGAAAAGGATCGACACTCACCACCTATTTGTCGACTTTAAAGCCGCTTTTGACAGCACTAAAAGGAGTTGCCTATACGCCGCTATGTCTGAATTTGGCATCCCCTCAAAACTCATACGGCTGTGTAAAATGACGTTGAGCAATACCACCAGCTCCGTCAGAATTGGAAAAGACCTCTCCGAGCCGTTCGCCACAAAACGGGGTTTCAGACAGGGCGACTCCCTTTCATGTGACTTCTTTAATCTGATGTTGGAGAAGATAATAAGAGCTGCAGAACTGAACCGCTCAGGAACAATTTACTACAAGAGCGTGCAATTGCTGGCTTATGCCGATGACATCGACATCATCGGTAACAAAAACCGCGAAGTCTGTTCTGCCTTTTCCAAGTTGGATAGGGAAGCAAAGCGCATGGGTCTGGTGGTAAACGAGGACAAGACGAAGTATCTCCTGTCATCAAACAAACAGTCAGCACATTCGCGCCTTGGCACCCACGTCACTGTTGACAGTTACAATTTCGAGAAAGTAGAGAATTTCGTTTACTTGGGAACCAGCATTAACACCGATAATAATGTCAGCATTGAAATCCAACGTAGAATCACTCTTGCCAACAAGTGCTACTTTGGACTGAGTAGGCAATTCAGGAGTAAAGTCCTCTCTCGACGTACGAAAACCACGCTCTATAAGTCACTCATCATGCCCGTGCTGGTATATGGCGCAGAAGCATGGACAATGACAACATCCGATGAGGCGGCTCTTGGAGTGTTTGAGAGAAAGATTTTGCGGAAGATTTACGGGCCTTTACGCGTTGGCGACGGCGAGTACCGCAGACGATGGAACGATGAGCTGTATGAGCTTTACAACGATATGGACATAGTGCAGCGAATTAAAATACAGCGGCTCCGCTGGCTTGGTCATGTCGTTCGAATGGACACCGACGCTCCAGCTCTGAAAGTATTCAACTCGGAACCCGCTGGTGGTAGCAGAGGAAGAGGGAGGCCCGCACTGCGATGGAAAGATCAGGTGGAGAAGGGCTTGGCTTCACTTGGCGTTTCCAATTGGCGTCAGTTGGCACAGAGGAGAATCGACTGGCGTGCTTTGCTGAACTCGGCCAAAATCGCTTAAGCGGTTACAGCGCCAAAAAAGAAGAAGAAGAAGACCACTTTAGAATTGTTTATTTTTCAAACGTTATTTTGAAAACGAAGCTTCTCCCATGCCAACAAGTAAATATATTAGCACGGTGAAAGCAAAAAATACTAAAAATGCATTTGATGAAAAGATGATTGTACCTAAAATCTAGTGATTGTACCTAATGTACCTTTAGGTCAGAAAACTTCGGAAAAAGGTACAATTGTACCTACTTTTTCATCCCTGATGTGTACCTTTTAAGCACTCGTTCAATATTCTAATAATTTACAAAATTTTTAAGTGATAAAAACGATGACTTAAGTTAATTATAGTTTTTTTAATGTTATTCCTAACGAATGCGAAATTCGTATTCAAAAATGTGACATTCGAAACATCCCTAGTACCAGTGTTGGCAAAATGTTAATCTGATCAAGGACTAAAAATTAACGACTTAAATGTTAATCGCGATTAACGATGAAAATTAATTAATCGTAATCATCTGTACGATTAATGATTAGATTTTTTTGATCGTTAATCGTCGGTTGTGATTACGATTAATTAATTTTAATCATTAATCGTTAATCCAATTAAAAAGAAAATCTGATAAAGTGATCTAGTTTGTCTGAATTTGAAAGACTTATAAAAACATATAATATATACAAAAAGAAATAATTATTGTTATTAGTATTACATAAACTGGGAATTTTTACAAACCATCGCACACGTGCAGGGGGATATTAAAACATAGTTTACGTAAGGTCTGCTGGAATAGATTCTAATAAAAACGCACACAAAATTGCTTAGATTGATGAGGAAAACCGACTTAGCCATACCCGATTAACTGGCCTTGTGCGCACAGGAAAATTCCAGCATAAATTAATTAATCACCAAACCTACTTAATTAAATTAAGGATTAATGATTACAAATTAATTTTTTTAATTGCGGTTATGATTAGCTGTTTAATCAGATTAAAATTAATCATGATTAACTGTAATCGGATTGAATTTAATCGAATTAACTAATTGATTAAAAAATCAATCGATTAGTGCAAACACTGCCTAGTACATACATATAGTGGTCCATAAAATAAAATAATTGCGATATTTTGGCCGGTTTTGGCATTTGGCATTTGTCTTTTGTTTATTTAATGTTTATTATTTTTTTATAAAAGTCTAGCTGGTATACAACAAACACCATGTAAATTCTGATTGCAAACTTTCTACAAAAATTAGAAAAATTCTGCTTATTATCACCAAAACGTCAAACTTTGTAAATCAGAATGCAGTTTTTAGGCCATTTAATTCTAGTATAACGAAGTGCAAGTTTCAAGCTGCTATAAGATCTCGTTAATTTTTAGCAATTTTTTTTGCGGCAGTGTCCTCCATATAAAAGAAAATTGTCAAACATTCTTTTGTATGGAAAAAACGTGAAACACCTTCAACCCAAAGATTAATTTTTGTGAGCTGTCTGCAAATGTTTTTTGATGTTGGCTGTTGTCTGTCGCTTCACCCAAGGCGAATTTATACAAGGTGGTGTTGATGATGAATTTAGATTTTCGCCGCGGTACTTCTTAATGTCAAAATGATGTTATTACATATACTTAAAAACTCTTCACTTGATCTATAAACAGTATAGCAAACACAATTCTCTCACAAGCACCTAACAAGTATGTATGTAAAAGGTTGGAGATTCGGAGCGAATACGTTCCACTTTTGGATCGTAAATGTCTTCTTCTTTGTGCACGAAACAGCCCGGACTTTTTTTCCGGGCACAAATGTGCAAAAGGGCAATTTGAAATAACAGCTGTTGTTGCTTAAATCCGAAAGCAAATTTTATAAAAACAAAAGTGGAAAACATCATAGAATTTTGAGAAAATGTAGTTATTTGGTAATTTTATTAGCCATATAAGATAAATACATGTAAAATCATTGTTTACAGCTGATATGTTGATTCCGGGCACGAAATGTGGTTTTTTGCGTTCCTCACGCTCTGGGCACTTTTGGCGCGTCTTGGCACATTTTTGACACTTGTGAGAGAGTAACTTATTTTTACGCTCTATTTACCGGAGCAGCCCGGAAAGCGTGGGGAACGAAGCTATTTAGTAGCATAGATTCGATGATTGCATCAAAGATTGATGAGTTCGACCGAAAAAGTCATCCAAGGGAAAACTTAAGTTGAGAGTTTGAGATGCTAGAACGTTATTTATTCAATAAATTAAACCATAGGATTTTTGAAAAGTGCACAAAATCTGTTATCGTATCCAACTTTATTGTACGTAATTGTCTATATGGGCTTTGTATCCGGTTTTGTACAATTTGATTAATTAAGCACTAGGTGTTGTAAGTCGTCTAAGCAGTTTTTTAAATATCATACCCTTGCAAAATATGATTCAGCATACAAAGCCGTAAAGGTTTATAATCGATTTGCGAAATGTCAAAAGACGCCATCGTCTTTTCAATCAATTAAAAAAATCAAATCGATTGTTTAACTAACTATTGTTTTCATAGTTTATTTTTCATTTATAGAAAATTCCAGTTTTTTTTTTACTAACGACTATCGCTCACTGTGATGACTGCCAACATTTGTTGTACTAAAGCAGAGCCCTAACATAACTGCTGTGTCACAAATTGTCATTTATTTCCGGTTATAAAAAATAAATCACTCACAATAACTTTTATAACAAGTTTTTGGCTTATCTGCATTGGTTAGGCTTATATTTGATGTGTTTTTTTTTAATTTCGAATTGACCTTTTGTTTTACTTTTTTGTTTTAATTAAATTTACTAACTCACCTTTTCAACAAAAAAAAATGCATAAATATCTTCGGTTGGCCTTTACTTTCGTTAGCGATTCCATTTCTCACAGTCATTAACAGTAAGCTCCCTCGCATAAAACGCTTTCACAGTGATATATCACAAAAAGTAAAAAATTAATTGTTAATTATAGAAAAAGTTACTATGTGTTTAATGTGGACCAGCTATTTTCGGTCTCTGACTAAAGGTAATAAACAAAAACTTTACCTAGATCTCCTCATTTACAGACGATAAGAAAAGTCTACAACTTTCATCTGGTGAAACCAAATGGTTCTTTTCATTTTGTTTCCTCCGGAATACTTATCCACGTTTGCAAAGAAATCCCCATTTTTATAGTACTGCAATAAATAAAATAATTTATCTGTGCAAATATGTGTGTATGGATAAGGTATAAAATTATTTGCAAGCAATATGCAGTATGCCTGATTAGATTGTACGCTGAAAGCTTAAGACATTCAAAGTAAAAATTTAAGAAAAGGAATAGGATAGAAAATATTAGATATGTATGTACGAAAATATTCTCGTTATCAATATATTTACTTAGTAGTATGTGAATACATTTTACGAAAATTGTCTGATACCAACACTAAGGGCCAATTTCACAATGCGTAGTTAACTCAGAATCGGCAGTTAACTACAGATTTTTGTACTGAAAATCTCTAGTTAACTGCCGATTCTGAGTTAACTACGCATTGTGAAATTGGCCCTTAATGTTAAAAACAGGAAGCACATTAAAAGGGTTAGCATTAAATTCCGCGGAAAAAGTTTCAAACAATTCACCTGACTTCTTTTCCACCTGTGCAGTGAAAATGCACTTACTATGTCAGCTGCTAGTTCTTTATCGGTACAATATACACACATATCCATATGTACATAATTGTGTATACATACATACATATAAAGGTTTGCAAGTGTAGATGATTTGGGAAATTCTTGTAGGAAGAAATGCGCCTGCGCTTAGAGAGTTGACGGGAAATATAAAAAAGTGAATGACTAAGAGACCTGACGAATGGTATTGCTGTATATGAAAGCACCCTACTTAATGTGTTCAGAATTAGTTTGCACTCAACTGAAATATTTAAAAACTTATTTTATAATACATATTTGATACCGAGGATTGCCAAGGTTAATACATATTTACATTTCCAAAATATTTTTTTTTAATATTTACTAAATACTCGTATCTATATTTTGAGTTGAAGGGGACTGAAAAATTCTAAAAGAAACGACTTCAACCTACTTGCAACTACTGCTGTATTTACCTTTTCATATTTCTGTAGAGATCAGTTTACATTAAAATAAGTAGTTTCGGTACTTATGGGCGAAACATCGTACCTCTAGAACCAGCATAACTAAAAAATATGATAAAATTATGAAAAAAATTAAATTTGGTACCTGTTATATTGTTAGATGACCACTCTCATCCGATTCAATGAAAACTTTTGAAATTATATCAAATATTTGATAGACAAACTAAAATTCGTTTCGTTTCAAATCAGGATTTGACTTTTGCGCAATATTACATATTTATAGGCGCTCTACTTCTATAAATTCACGGTGAAAATATTTCAGTTTCTATATACATATGTTCTTATATACTGAGATTCTTCGACATTTCGATTTCATTTGTAAAAAATTTTACTCTCATATACTCTTACATCCTATAAATTTACAAATTATATTTAAAACTAGTGACAAGTATTTAATTTGGTAAAAAAGAGAGATAAAACTGACAAACCGAGTTAAAAAAAAAAATAATATAAAACCTTGTTAAGCCTTCATACGAACCTGTTTTGCCACTCAATCTGCCTTATTCAAATTTTCCTTACTCACTTCACATACATGCGTATGCCCGATACTTTAATCTGAATGAAAAATTTCCCATGCCCTGCAGATTCTCACAATATTTTCCCTAAAACATTCTGTATATTTAGCGCAACAAATGCCGGTGTCTCGTCAGTTTTATATGAGATATCGTCGGAATAGGTTCCTTGTAAAGCAGAGAAACCGAACAAAAACAAAGATTATCGCTAAAGTTAATATAAAGTAAACAAAGAATCAAAAAGATAATTCATACTCTTAGTTACTCACGTGAGATCAAAAAACGTAAATCTTTAGATTTTTCATAAAAGTTTCAGACGCGCAAAAGGGGAAAAGCTTATTCAGATTGTCTACGAGACAGTCGATCGATTGATATTTTTTGTAAAAAAATAAGTTTTACCTACATACATATATGTATTGTGGTCTTATCGGGACTTTCAAATGAAAAGTGAAAGTGCCAACCGAAAAAGGTTCTAACACAAAGCGTCGAACAAAAGTTATTTATCTAAGCCAGTAACTAAGTGAACAACTAAGTGCGCTTTAGCAAGCAAAATGATCTGATAGCAACTAAAAATAATTCTGATGGATAAACAGATAAAAGTTTAGAAATAAACAACAACAATACAATTACATACATACTTTAAATTAAATACATAAAGTGCGCACAGTAGTGCGTATTATCGGACGTAAAGTAAAAACAATTTCAATAACTAAAGTAAAGAGTGAGTGAAAAATTCGCTGTGAGCAAAAGGATTTGACATCTTTTGTCTGGGACCTGTATAAAAAAAGGGTATAAAAATATACAGGTAAGTAATTAATTCAAAAAATCAGCACACATACGTTTACTTTTACACAGAAAGGCCCTAGCTCATTACAAGCTTTTATTAAGTTTCAACTTTTCTTCTTCACTTTATTAAATTTTTTGTAATTATATGTTTTCTATCGAAATTCAGCTTTGAACAGCAAATGGTAGAATACTCTTTAAAGATCTACATATTCGAATTTAAAAACAACTACTACTTCAAATAATAAATTTTTGTTATTATTAAAAACCAGTATATGGACGAAACTGCAAAAAACTTAAAATGTTAGGTGATAGTCCTGTCAGGTTAGCTCAATTATAAAGGAAAAGCTTACAATAATCCCAGGTGTGCAAAAAATTTATTTAAGGTCAAAGGTGCCATAGATCGCTTTCTGCTTTTTTCAGCCAAACGGTAAGGTTCATCATAAAAATAGGAAAGTGGAAATCGTGCAGTTATCTATAAAACGGTTATGTACTGATTCCATATAAATAAAATTCATAACTTTGTATGGAAACTTTTTGTATGTATTATTACTTAAGTGCTCATAACTTCTACTTTAATTATTCTATTTAGATAAGCATGGTCTTATTATATTTATAAAAGATCATGTTTTGATGTCCAAGAATCCGGAAGTTAACAAGTTCTTTCATGTTGATATTTGTATCAAAAGTAAATTTTATTTGGACTTATTTTTAGAATAATTCAAAATTTTATGTAAATCTTCTAAACTACTAATCCGGTTGCAAAGTGTTGTTTACATAGATTATAGCAAATTTAGTAAGCTTCGCTATCGTAAAAATCATTTTGAGATTAGCCAGCTGTACCCAAAAAAAGCAGTTAAGTGGGTGCACTCTTTTTGACTATATCTTAAAAACTGTTATATTTTCGTTTATTTTACCTATGTATTCGAATACAACTGAAAATTGTACATGAAAAATTATAGTCAAGTGCCACAGGTAGGATTTCTTGTAAACTCAATTAGATTAATAGTTTTCTCTAATTACTTCTAATTCACACCGCTTTAAATACTTCCAACGATGCTATTTTATTTCATACATTATTTAGTTAAACAATATACTGCCTCATGAGTGGAGTGGAAATTGTGCATGTTAAGTAGTACAAAATTTTTTAATCGCTATATCTCAGAAATTGTTTTTGTAGAAAATTGCATGACCTACACTTTTGTCTAACATATTTTATGATAAAAATTACCGTTTGGCTGAAAAATGCAAAAAATTCATATATATGATCTTTGACCATAAATAAATTTTTTTGCAGATGTGGGATCAATGGGAACATTTAATTTATATTGGTGTTCGCAACATTCGTGCCAAATTTCAGCTTTATGCGAGTTATTGCAACCTTGAATGTCTAACTTGACTTTATGTTATTCGGATTTTCAAAGTATTTTGAATCAGTGTATAAAGAAATTCTTTAGTTAGTATCTTATAAGAGAAGACGTGCGTGGCAATGTACATATATTCATCTACAAAAGAGAGTTATTGAATAGAATCAACCAAAACAAATAATTCAGGGCTATCACAGAATCCATCGTAGCTTCAATTTTCGCGAAATCTACGAAAGTGCTATCACAGAATCCATCGGGGCTTCAATTTTCGTAAATTCGAAATTCGTACAAAAAATTCATATATACGATCTTTGACCATAAATAAATTTTTTTGCAGATGTGGGATCAATGGGAACATTTAATTTATATTGGTGTTCGCAACATTCGTGCCAAATTTCAGCTTTATGCGAATTATTGCAACCTTGAATGTCAAACTTGACTTTATGTTATTCGGATTTTCAAAGTATTTTGAATCAGTGTATAAAGAAATTGTTTAGTTAGTATCTTATAAGAGAAGACGTGCGTGGCAATGTACATATATTCATCTACAAAAGAGAGTTATTGAATAGAATCAACCAAAACAAATAATTCAGGGCTATCACAGAATCCATCGTAGCTTCAATTTTCGCGAAATCTACGAAAGTGCTATCACAGAATCCATCGGGGCTTCAATTTTCGTAAATTCGAAATTCGTACAGTGCCTTCATTGAATCCGTTCGTAATGAAGTTCCGTACAGATACTCTACGACAAGTTTATGCTGTCAGAACAAAATTTAAAATAACTGAGTCTTAAAAATAATGGAAAAGAGCTGCATAATTGTTAATAATATATATTTGTTATACTCCAAATTTGTTATAGTATATAATTCCATATATTTGTGTAAAAGTAGACGTAAAATATCAATGCCATACACACATGCATACGTATGTAGATACATACATTCATCTGCTGGACACTTTCATGAATGAATATTTATTATGAAGCGAGGAACTAATATTTTAACAACAATTTATTAGGAAAGAAACCTAATTACTTTAATATCATAAAAATTAGTTTAAAAAAATATTTAAATTACTTAAAAAAAATAATATTTTTCTCTTTCAAGGAGTAATATCTAAACTAAAAAAAAATAAATATTAAAACAAGTAATTTTTTATCAAAAAACCAAACCGACTTCAATTCTCATATAAAAAAATTAATATATATACACTTAGGTCTCTTTTTATGCGGCTTTTTTTATGAAGATTTGAATTTATGCGGTTTTTCAAACCATTTTTTCGCTGTAGCGATTTTTCTTTTTTGAGAGTTTTTCTTACTTTTTTGTCAGTGAGTAAGAGGCAATGCTTCTGATAAATAGTTTGTCTTTGTATTCTTACATAATTCATGTATTTATTGTGGTATTTTTTTTTTGTTTTTGGTTAAAATACAGATACAATTTTATTTATTTCATCAATGTTCAGTTTTACATGGAATAATTAGCGTTGAAGTGAAGAAATAAATTGTTTTTTTGCTTAATATTGCCTCACTGGATTTTTTATGCGGTTTTTTAGATTTTTTTTTTACATGGAGTATCTGAATTTATGCGGTTTTGGAAAATGCTGGAACGCATCCCCTGTTTTTGTATGAAAGTAAAGAACTTTTTATGCGGATTTTTTTTTATGCGGCTTTCTGAGGAACGCATGTACCGCATAAAAAAAACCTAAGTGTATATATATTTCATGATCCATTGATCGGATCTAAACCAGATATCAGTATGGGACCACCTCTAAGACACTGCCTTTCCGATGCAAAAAGAATTATCAAAATCGGTTGACGTGGTCCAAAGTTATGCGGTAACATACATAAAAAAAAATATATTCCGACGAACTGGAAGTCGGTTAAAAAGAAACAAAAATTAAATAAAAAAATATAAAAAAGCTCGCTGCCCGATGACTCGGACTCGAACTCGGATCTCTCAATTGACAGTCTAGTGCTTTTCTCACTCGGCCATTGCACTTGCTGGGGCAGCGTGAGCAAAATGGCATACATAAATCCATTGTTTCTTTTGCACTAAGCAAAAGTTATTTTCGAGTTCACTCGGATTCAGTGATAGCAATTTTTTCGTATACGTAGCAGGCATTCGAATTCGTAGATTTTCTACTACGGATTTCGTAATAGCCCTGATTAGCTCCATCCGGCTTTTTTTCAAAATTTTATTCAACTAAAGTAACTACATACATATATAAAGCCTTTGGAGTCACAAGGTATGCGCATTTTTTAAGTTTTTTTTATATTTTGTAAAAATATTTCTCTCTTCAACAAAAAAACAATAAGAGGTAAAAAACGCAAAAGCAAGAAAGAGCTTTTCAAAATTTACATATATATGTATTTGTTACGGGCAAAATCACTCTTTGTAAAACATGCTTCATTGGTCTTCAAGAGTTAATTTCGGTACATAAGAACCGCGATACCACATTGTCAAATACCGATATATCGAAGTAAATATTCGCGGGAAACCAGGGAGCTTGAATTTAATGTATCGAAATTTTAAAAATTCTCAATTTTTTGCTAAATATTGCCAGAAAAAAATCAACATAATCATAAATCAATATTTTTTATGATCATCATTCATTTAAAATTTTAAGTGTTTTTTTAATTTCTTTTACCCATTTTCAACACAAAAACGGAAAATTGTCTATTTGTTATTAAACACAACGACTTTAAGCTGGGTTAGGCAAGACTTAGACTTGACTTGACTTACCTAGAAACTTAGACGCGATTACTCAGCGTGTCACCTATTACCTTTTCTCTTAGTTTTGATTCTCAGCACTTGTATTTGTAAAAGTTTAATTTGTTTTTACACCAAAATTGATACAAATTTACCATTAAAATAAACGTATTTACGCGTATAAAATTGTGATTGTTTTTATTTTATTATCTGTCTTTATTTGAAAGTTTGCTTTTCGATTGTCAGATGAATTACATTTGTCCAACAAATTATATTGCACTTAGAAATTTTGCTTAGAAATCAAAAATCTATAGTCCTCCAAGTTTCTAAGTGAATTAGTTTTTTTGGGTAACTACCTACACGCGCTGTTCATTTGTCAGATATACAATTTTCAAGTCAAGTCAAGTCTAAGTCTTGCATAACTCAGCTTTTAGAATGCCGATCTGACTAGTCTGAGTCGTATGAACGAGAACTAAATTATTTAATATCACTCATACGACGCGGAGTTCTGGTTTCTAATGAATTACTTTGGCGTACTTTTTTCGTACGAATCGAAAACACTGTAATTTTAAAAGAAGCATTGCCAAGTGATTTAGTGGAAATCAACCTAATACTTTTTACTAAAAAGGAAACATATCGTCTCCCTCATGCCAAAAGCATAAATGTGCAAATTTACAAATTTTGAGTTATTGGATTTACTAAGAATACCTTGCGTACACCGAAACCACATATTTTATAACGTCAATTACATGAATGTTACATAAACTTTCAAACTTGATTTTCCAACATTTTAATTTTTATACATTCTTGTTTCTGGCATAAGGGGAACGATATGTACTGTACATATCGCTCGTTTAATAGTATAGAGATGTGATTCAAAATTTACATTTTTTGAGATTTCATCATACAATTACTAAGCTTGATAAGAGGCAACTAAACTGCCCAAAAACGGCGAATTGTGTTTTCCCTTAAACTTGAAATTTTGAAATGGTTCTCTATGTTATTAAAAGTGCGATATACGTACATAAGTGTGTTCATCCGTTTGTCAAAAATTGCAAATAAAATTCATATGGGGAAGGAAGTATTTACTGTGCTTTTTGCAGCAAATTGCAATAATGGTACTTCAGTCTTTGCAGGAAAGTAAATATAATATTTGTGAACATTTCTGGCACATCATATCAAAAATTACAATTTTTGAATTAATATAGTTAGGTAGAACATGTGCGGTATATCAGCCAACACAATACATGCATACATGCAATACATGCATACATGTAGTACAGATCTCTCGTTTTTTGGAAGAATAACAAAAAAGTTTTAAGTGAAGCATGCATAAAAAGCCACTGCCCCTTTGATGTTTCGTAAAATTTTCTATCTTGTAAATTTTATTCATTTCAACATTGCTGGCAAATATAACCAGAAAGCAATTAATCATTGTCCGTATGAATATTTGATTACAGTATTGTGCTCTTATTTAAATTTGATGATTATATTTGGTTATATTTATTTTTTTAATCTGTATGGTCAAGCGGAAAAATCTGTTAAAAAATTTTGCAGCCGCTTTTGCCGTTTTACTTTTTATTTGTTTGAGTTATGTCTTTCTTCCAGTGAACGAGAGGTATCTCTAGATAAATATTTCAGGAAGTACGAAATAAACTCCTGTTGCATCACGAACTTGTGAACGCAGATGCGCTGTTACCTACACACATACATACATATGTACCCAGTAGAAATCGGTTGTATGCATTCACGAAGAATGCTTGCTATATGAGTGAATTCGTGTGAACAATTCATGCGTAGTCATGAATTTCCACGAATAAATTCAAATTCTAGAGAATCGCAAGCGAATGTACGTTGTCATTATTTTAACATTTCTTGATAAATTTGAATTGGAATTTTTGTAATATTTTCAGTCTTGTACAAAAATTGTAGTGAACGAACGTGTTGTGCGATACTATTTTCAGCACAAACGGGCTATTACAAGATATGCATTTGCATACCTTTTTGTATGTCCCCGTATATTAAAATGTATCAAAGTAGCAGTTAAATATGGGGATACATATCTTGTAAGAATGCTTTAATACTGTTCCATTAATGCATTTTTGTATGTTTGAAACATTAATACAGCCATATGCATACAGCAGTAGTACAAGTGTATGGTTAGAGTACGCATACGCTCTGAGAAACCACGCGTGTTAAATGGAAATGAAGGTTCATTTATACTGACATGTATACACAGCAGCAAGCTCATGCCACCAACTGCAATATCGTATGCATAAAATTTCTACTGGGTACATAAATGAGATATGTATATGCACTTATTTGTCCTATTAAACTCGCGCGTGATACACTTTAATTGTATGTTGCCACATGCTTATTGCCACACGACGTTTATTGCATATTGCACGCTGCGCACTGTGTCCTGAACTTGAGCGTATGGCCGCACGCATCCAAATACAAATGTACACGCATTAGGCGGCGATTGTGAAGCTGTAGAATAGTACACGTGCGCCCAGCAGACAGATAACTTGATTACCGTTGTTATTGTATTAAATTTCTGTTCCAATGCTAAGCAACGGGCAATGGGATAACAATAAAGCCCCAGTGAGCGAGCTGCTATTAAATACAAATTGGCGTCATGCAATGGTAAATGCGACATAAGCCTAGGGTTGCCAACACGGTTGCCACATTTGGTCACTTGTGACCAAAATAGGTAACTTTTTGAGTGCTTGGTAACTTGGTATTTTTTTTTTATTTTGGTAACTTTTGGTAAGTTTGCGGGGTATAAAGTCAGAGTAAAAAAGTTGGATTAATTTGATAAATTGTACTGTGGTTGTGTGTGGCGGTGACAACACTACTGGAAACAACTGCATTGATCAGGCAACACAGCGCTCTGCAAAAATAACTAACCACATATCGAAAAAAAATTATCACTGGGCAGTCTACTCGTTAATCTATCACAGTGTGGGGCGCCTGTCACAGGTTCAATATTTATTGTGATATTTGAATCGTGTTCCATATTGATGGATTTCAAAATAGAGATGGATCGCGCGGAAATACTACGTATTCAATATTTATCGCGTCAGTATTTACAGGTTTTTGTGTCGAGAGGTTTAAAGTCCAATAGATGAAGCCTGGAAATCTTATCTTAATGTTATTTTATTGAAAATCATCTATACGTGTTATTATATGTATGGTGATACCACATCTAATTTGTTCGATATGCAACGCGAAATGCCGAGCCGTGAATTGATATAACGAAATATGCCAGACGTTCAAAACTTATTGGCAGATTTTTGATCCATACATATATATATAGGAAATGAAAAAAGGAGGTTTGAGCAGCAGTTTTTGCGGTGTATTTGGGCTCTTTAGCGCTTCGGTATATGCACTTAAGTCGATTTTTTTTAATAATTTTTCGTTCTGAGGCTAAGATCCCGTTCAAAAGCCAACAGCTTAAAGCGCGTTTTATGAAAAGTATATTTTTAAAGCATGTGTTGCAAAAATATTTATGTGTTCTTTTTTGTCTCACAAATTTTTGTTATATTCTTCTTTATACACGTACGTATACAGAGATTGAATAAAAATGTAACTATGTATATACGTATGTAAATGTATCTAGTTATTATATGAGGCTTTGAGCGCCACATTTCAAGAAAAGTTGAGGTGCACCTTAAAATGCATTACCAGATTCGAAACGGTAATAGCCCGGAGCACGCACGAGGTTTGTTTTTACAGTTTATTGTATAATAAAACGTTGTTTTTTACTTGGTAACTTTTAGGAAACCTTTTTTGTAAATTCTGGTAAGAAAAATGTTTGGCGTGTGGCAACCGTGATTGCCAACCGTACTATAATATATACTATTGTAGTATTTTTTGGGTATGCATACTATATACTGTTGGAAAAAAAATATAGTATGCAAAAATACTATATTTCTTCAATTATAAATATAAATATATTTCAGTCACTTGTAAGAAAGAAATGTTTTAAAATCGATGACATTTATACTGAAATATCAATATTAAAATAAATATACTTTAAAACAATGGGCGCACAGATCAAAAATGGCAACATTTTAAAAAATACTTGGAAAGATTTACCAAATTTACTTAAAATTATTTCGCTTATCCTTTCTATTCCTGCAACTTCGGCATTCACAGAAAGATTTTTTTTAATAAGATTTTGAAATGGTGAGATGAGAGAAATAAAGCGAATATCTCACTAATAAAAAATTAAATTTTCATTTACATTAATTTAAATATTGATAGCGATAAAGCATATGATACTTTCAAAGAAATATATATTTTTTTATAGAGGAAATGCATAAGAGAGAAAAACTATGCACACTTAAAAAGCATTTTTACTTTTTCTTTAAAAAAATACTATATATATTTGAAGTGTACTATATTTTTTCAGATTTTTTTGAAAAAGTACTATACATTTCTTAGAAAATGTTGGCAACCCTACATAACCCTGTAGTCAAATATACCAGTTATAAACTTCCTCACAACTAGTATGAACCGCATGCCTAACTAGTCAGCCAACTATTTTTTTCATGCAATCCACTGGTATTTTTAACATGGGGATGTTCTACTACAGTCTCATACTAGTTCAAAATAGACAGAAAAATACTGGACCGAAACCACTACTTTGGGACTCAAAAAATAAAACGAATTCATGAATATACAATAAAACCTTTTGATTGAGTACACTTTAAAATACTACACATTTTTATTTAGCAGTCTTAGATTTGCCAATAATTAGTGTTACATTTTTTGAGTATTAATTAAAAGGCAAAACAAACACATAAATATTTCGAACTTTCGAAGATAAATTTAAATGCATTTTTCATTAAATGCTACTAAAAGTAAATAATTCATGAGTTAAAATATATTCTTAATTTTTGTCTGTAGTTTGGCTTGTTGATTGATAATTGAAATTAATGAAATAATTATATTAATCGTGTAATTAAAAAAGTCAAAAATAATTGCAAATGATCAAAAATAACAAAATAGTCATGTAATTGAAATTAATGAATTAATTAACAATTTTCAATTAAATAATCATCATTAAAAAATTCTCATATTGGTATTTAATCATTGAACGGTTATCCAAAGACGTGCTTTAATTAATAATCATTATGATTATTTATTATTATTATACTTTAATTTCGAGATGGGCGGGATCGGGACTAAATATTTAGTCCCGTGCCCATCTCTATTCTGAAGTACGTCCTACAAAAGCCTTTCTGGAAGCTCTTCTTTGGGTAGCGCAAGCAAAAGCCCTTCAATTTGTGCCACTCCATACAAAAAAAGACGGAAAAAGGAATGACTTTCAGAAAGGCCTTCTGGAAGCCATTTTAGGTCCTAAAATTATCTACTGGGTAGAATCTATGACCCAAATAAACTAAACAGGAAAAAAGGTTAGAAAGAACGTTCCGTTTCGACTTCCGACTACTAATGCCAAAAAACTCAACCTTTTTTTAATACAAAAGTCTGCTAAAAATTAGTTGAGTGTCCGCATTGACCTTCATTAAAAAAGCCAGGAAAATTTGTCTAAATCAGGACAATTCCTGGAAAACAGGACGTCTGACAGCCCTAGTCTAGTTGTAAGCTCCATGATTTTCTTTTTGCAACAAGATCAGGATTGGACTACTAATCACGATAAAACAAGTAACTTACGGAATATACATATGCATGTATGTATAATAACTAGAACTAGTGAACCCGTACGGCGTTAAAACGCCCAAGATAGAATTTCAAAAACCTACAAACTATTCCCGATGCTAGTCAGGGTATCGTGCAGCCGTTTCGCATAGTCGGTTTTTAATATTACCAAATTTGAAATCACCCTGTAACGATAAAAAGTTTATAATTTCAAAAAATAAAACCTGTTCGCATACACACACAGGCCAAGGCCTTTAATTTGACCTCCGATATTTCAGAAATAAAGAGGCAGGTTGTACAATTTATTTTCGAGTGAACTTCTACATAGCTCAATTTGAGTTCGAAGCGAATTTGGTTTAAATTCAATCGGAAGTGAATTGCAGAACCTCCCTGAAAGCCTTTTCAAACCCATTTCGATGGATATCCATCCCTTAAAAATTAATTTAACTTATCAAATAATTTAAATGCAGATTATAAAACTCGTGGCAACCCACCTAAATATATTTCGGAAATAAAGCCTAATTCATTTAACTTTTCCATTAATTTGAACTTTTGAGCAGATGGTGACTCTCTTCAAACACCTAGAAACTATTTCTAATGTTCAAACTAAAGATTTCTTAACACTCTTTCGTTTGACGCCAATATATACACCCACATTTTAATACATATTTGAATTACGTAGTTGTCTTAATTTAATTTGACTTTAATTTTTTAAACAGAGCCCTCCTAAATACATTTCAGAAATAAAGCCTTTTCAAAATCATTTCGATGATACCATCTTTTAATAATTCATCCAACTTAAAAAATAATTTGAATATCACTTTATAAATACGTGGCAAGCCTCTTCAAACATTCTAAATATTCAAACTCAAGTTATCTTAACACCCTTCCGCTGCATATTTCAAATAACTTGAGTAAAAGTTAAGTAAACTCGAAATTTAAACAGGTGGAAACCCTCTTCAAAAGTAGTTAGATTCGCGCTAAGACATTTGCAAATATCCTTCGTCTAACATTGCGATACATACTTTAATTAACTGATGAATTGGGTTGAATTTTATTTTTTAAACCTGTGGCAACTCTGCTAAATATAGTTCAGAAATAAAGATTTTTAAAACCCATTCGATTGATACCCATATCTTATTAATACATTTAACTTGTATATAATTTTTAAACAGGTTGCTACCCTCCTCCAACACCTCAAAAATATTCTTAGTGTTCAAACTAAATACTTAATAACACTCTTTCGTTTGACATCCATATTTTGAAATTTCATATAACTTATGGATAAGTTAACTAAATTCGACATTTCAAACGAGTGGCAACCCTGTTCAAAATATTTTCAAACTACTACCTTCTGAACCCCTTTCGTTTGGCACTCATATGTTGAAACATATTTCTCACTACTAATTCCCTTAATTCAAATTGAATTAGATTTTTTAAATAGGTGGCAACCTTCTCAAAGTTAACTTAAGAAACAAAGATTTTCAAAGCAATTTCCATTGATACCCATTTTGTAGTAATTGATTTTTTAGATAATTTGAATATAATTTTTTAAAAGGTGGCAACTCTTTTCAAAAACGCAAAACCTTATTGCATATCTGTATCCCAAGCCTTTTAATTTTATACATCATTTTGGAAAGTCGAACGAACGGTGCGGATATAATGGCATTGATTACTAAATAGTTTGAATTTAATTTTTCAACAGGTGGCAACTCTGTTCGAAAAAAACAAAACCAGTTTGCACATCTGCAGGGCAAGCGCTTTAACACCACAGCTTTTGACACCACAGTCTTGAAAATCGAGCGAACGGTGCAGATCTTTTGTCCTGAACAAAAAAATCCCTTCGCGTATTATATATACAGATTTCGAAAGTAATTCGAACTTCGAAATATTGTAAAAGTTGTATTTTTATTTATCGTCGCGTTTGGAATATTTTGTCGCAAATGAAAGTATTGGAAATACGTATGTGTGTATGTATTTATATATATATATAAATATACTTATATTGTATATATATGTATACATACGTCCATGCACATAGTCGCTGAGAGAACTATTTGTTCCAATTTGTTGTATAAATCTTCCGTTTTTAATTTTTTCCAAGTGCTAAATCTTCGGCTCCCCTTAAATAATGATTTGTTTTCAATGTGGGCTTCACTTTTCCCGACAGTAAATTAAGTCAATTTTATTATTTGCTCTAAATACCAAAAATATAAACGACTATGCTAATGCCATAGCCCCAGTACTTTTTTTCTCAAATGATCAAACATTTAAAGCACAGAAAGCAATAGCAATTAACATTTATATGTGCTTTTTTATTTTGGTTTGGCAAATTTTAGAATGTGCGAACCGATTAACTAGGTCTGCTAATATATTTTGCTTCCCAGTTTTCTGATTTTTGGTAATATAAATTTGATCAGCAGTCGATGCACATTAATGTTGTTTTATATAGATAAATTATTCTTCTTACATATAGAAGTGTTGTTATAACATCGAAATATATTCCGAAAAGCCAACATTCCTCTTCTATTTTTAAAATTTTACGCGGCCCATTCGGCGCCTTTGTCATGTCGAATGCTTTCGATTCAGCTGGTGGAGCGTCAGCAGCGGCACTAGCAGTCATCAACTCCAAAGAATGTCGACATTGCGATCGGCGTCAGCAATAGCGTTGGTAGCACCACAATTTAAGTGGATTTGTCAACCTTAAATTTTCGAAAGATTAAAAAATAATAGCTTCTGCCGTTTTCTTGTGCACGCTTTTTGTATATTTCACTCTGTATTTGTATAGTTGTATTTGTATGATTGTATAATCAGTGACCGGACTTCTACCACATTGTGGTAGATCTGCCACTTTTTTGAGCAGCTACCACACAAGGTCTGAGATCTACTACATATTCGCGTTTTTGAGTAGTTTTATTTTTGTTCGACATAATTTTCTTAATTTTAAGAGCAAAAAATGTCCAACACTAAACACTATCAACAAAGCCGAATGGGAGAATGAAATAAACTGTAAAATAGTAAATTTGTTCAATAATCAATTTTTCGACAGGAACCGTGTATTCATTGTGTTAAGTTGCAAAATATATGATTTACAAAAAGAATTAATAGCGAAAATGTTAAAAAAACGGCGATTTTTGTGAAAGTATTAGCAAATTTCAGCGCATCTAAAGTTTCTAAGGCGATGTTTACTTTTACTTGAGAATTGTGCCACATTTGTTCGCAACATCGTGATGTGATAAAAAGAAAAGCTGGCAGCACTCCGCAAGGTTGCAGAAATCCCTCAAAATATGTTTGAAAAACATCTTGGTATGGAAGGAACTGCTTTACACTGTCAAGGGCGAAAATTGGCAAAACTCAACGCAATTTTTAGCAACTTTAATCACAAACTATATTATATTAAAATATATATTTTTTTCATTCTAATTAAAATGTTTGCAATTTAGGTGAAACCTTGCAGAATTTTTTTAAATTTTTGTACAAAGTTTGATCCAAAACCTGAGATCTACCAAATTTTTTTTAAATCTACCTCATATCTTTTCCAGATTCTACCACACAAATTTTTTTGAAAGTCCGATCACTGTGTACAATATGTATATTAAGGCAACCTCTATGCAGCTTAAATTTGTTACCAAAATCTTGGGTTTTTATCCAAAATGATTAATATTTGGGCCAGGGCGCTTGTACTTATACATTATATGCATGCTTTTACTATATCCATATATACCAAATAAGTGTGTATTTAAGAAAGACGAATATGAGAAAATCTCACGAGTTGTTACATTTTCCGGCACAAACGTGTTTTTGGTCGAAAATGGTGGTACACCTATCTTAGAAAATGAATTATCATCAGTTTTGTATAGAGAACAAGATTCAATCGCGAATTTGTATTTCAATTAAAACTTAAATAAATTACTAAACTAAACTAACTAAAAATTAGAAAATAATATTTCTCAGTCCCATAGAATTTGTTTTGATAACTTTTGATTTTGAAATTTTAGCAAAAGTCATTATAAACAATTTATGAGATTGAAAACGAAAAACTTGAAGCGCATTCAATACAAAGCATTAGATTTAATTGACAATAGTCAATCTACAAAACATAGACCTAAAATTTCTACAGCGAAAGTACAAATTTGAGATCGATTCTAAGCGGTCGTTATTCATATACCCACACACATTCATATATTACTCTTCATATCAATTCAGGTCTATTACATGCGCCCCACGTTTTTCATTTTCTAACTCATAAATTGTTTATTATGACTAGTCGATCTGCTTTCCAACGTGAAAGAATAATACTTTTTCTCCACTTCTTTACCCAACGCTTCCAAATACACGAAGAGGATTTGGTGGTGTCATTCGATGCGATCTCTTTATTCACCAACATACCGACACATCTGGCCATGAGAATTATAAGTGAAGAAAGATCTTAATATTGACATCAAATTAATTGTTGTTATTGTTGCTATAACAAGACAAAAAGACGCGGATATTATTTTCAGAACACTAAACAAATATCATCCCAAGCTGCAATTTACCATGGAATCAGAATCAAACATCTGTATACTATTCTTAGATGTCATGGTCCATCGAAAAAACGACTCCATTGCACTTGATTGGTACATAAAAACCCACTTCCTCTGGGCGCCTAACTATTTGTCTTCGCAACCCTTTAAGTATAAGTCCAACACAGCTAAAAATCGAATACACAAAATATTAACAATAAGCCACCAACGATTTAGGGAGACGAATATACGCAAAATAAAGAGAATTCTGTCCAGCAACAACTACCCACACCACCTAATACAAAGCCTAATCGAACAGGAAGTAACACAAAACAAAACGGCAACCACGAAAACAACAGACGGAACGAAGCAATATCATAGTGTGACGTACATTCCAAAGTTCTACCAACAACTTGACCACGAAATGAACACCAACAACCCTAATATAAAATTGGCATACCTAACCAACTGCACACAATCTTCGATTTTCCCGCAAACAAAAACACCAATTAAGCTCCACCAACAAAACAACGTGGTATATGAAATTACATGTAAAGGCAGCGAAAACGAAAACTGCAACACAGTTTACATAGGGGCAACTGAACGAGCATTATAGCTGAAATACAATGCCGGCGAACGGCGAACTCACAGCGAAATTCGCGCTGTCAAAATTAGAACACCCGCAAGCATATGAAATTGAACACAGCCAAAGCGAAATGCGAAGTTCGCTTGGCGGCGTTTCATGGCGATAGATTTATTTCTATCGCCCTGCTGGGCGATGACAGCTGTGCGTGCCAAAGGTGGCCGTATTTGTTTTTTGCTTTCAAAGTTTTAAAAGAAAACAACCTAACCTGCAAAAATCGTTGGACCATGTAGTCTATTTGTGGTAAATTGGAGTACTTACAAAAGTGTTCCTCTGTCATGCTGTATCGGACCAACTCGTGTCTCTGCGCCAGCTTATTGTTTGTTATCGGATCACTGCTCGTGTTTTAACGAAATGTCATTGAAGTTGAGCATTTGAATGCACATTTGCATGTCTGGCTGTAGCTGAACGTGTAGAGATNTTTGTCTTGGTTTTTATTAATTTCGAAAAAGCATTTGAGAAGTGAAGAACAAAAGCGTGTACAAACGAAAAAATATAACAACAATGCCATTGTTAATATGTTGGAGTAGTTTTGTGCTACTCTGATGTAATGCAGGGATGGAGTATATGGTCCTGCCCTAGGACATCGCAATGTTAATTGGACCATATTTTTTATATGAATTGTGGTTAATTTTGGAGTACTCCTTGATCCTTAGGGAGTACTCTTTACACGCATGCCTGGAGTATTCGCGATTTTTGCAGGGTAAACACGATTTTTTTTGTTGTTTGAAAAATATAGTTGTGGATTCGTTAAATCTGGCTTGAAACAAATTATTTATAATAATCTTTCTTTGTTTTACATTTATATTTGTTATCATTTCCTCATTTCTAAATATGGTTTAGTTTTTTCTAAATATGGTCACCCAAATTATAAAGGCGACCAAATGGGATCAGCTGTTTTCGCTCCCGCTCTAATTCTGTTTAAGTAGGCGAAATAGCTGGGCGAACGGTGAACGACAGCATTGCCCAATTCGGCGAAGTTTGCCGTTCGCCGGTATTGCATTTCAAGCATTAGGCGTTCGTCTTTCAGAGCACGAAGCTGACATAAAAAAAAAGAAAAACAGCATAGCATTAGCACAACACGTACTTACCAGTGGTCATACAGCTGGTCTAACTAATGCTAAAATACTGGGCAAGGAGAAAAGGGAACGGGCAAGATACACAATAGAGAGTTTACGGATACTACAGAAAAGGCACAAAACAATCACCAAGAAGGAGGACACGGACGATATCGGGGCTGTTTACATGTTATGTTTGTATAATTTATATTTAAAATAACCTTGTTTTTCCTGTTATTCTCGATATTTGCAATAAAGAATCGCCCTTGATGATGCTGAGGTAGTTACCTAAACGTTGGGCAAAGTGGAGAAAAAGTATTTTTTCGCACATTGGAATGTAGATCGACCAGCCTACAACAATAATCACACATAACAAAAAACTGGATCAAAAGCTTACAAAGATATGTTATAATGACTTTTGCTAAAATTTAAAAGTTATCAAAACAAATTCCCTGGGACTGAGAAATATTATTTTCTAATTTTTAGTCCATTTATAAAAGCGTGGTATATTAAAAAGTTTATTTTTTGGCGCAATATTTAACTTCTTCTACCGGGCCAACATCTACCTCTAGAGTCTTCTAATTGTATGTTTTTGATATGATACCTACGACAAGGTTGATATCTAGACTAAGTTGCCATAAATACATTTGCTATATTTATACTATAAATGGTGGTCTGGACATACAACATTGCAAGTTGATAAAAGTGTTGTAAAATAAAAATAGTCACTCATGCCCATATACCCATTGCGTATGTATCGTATACGCCCTGTAGTGCCATATGCACGCATCTAACACGTTTACTTGCACGCCTTAACTTAAAAGTTATATTATTTAAAAGTATTTAAATACTGACGTGCAAGATTTTAACACAGTATTTCTTATGAACATTTATATTACTTTCTTCAAGTAAATAACAATTTTAGAGTGTGCCAATAAAAATTGTAAAAATGCAATTTTAGTTTCTCAAATCTGAATAAAAAATATAAGCACATAACCAGATAACCTGATTACCATGCAAGTGTGAACAACCCAAATGTAATTTTTATTATTTGGTGGCACACTAGTTTTATTCGTTTGAACAAGATTTTCACCGTTTAATTTTAAAATTTTTAAGTATCTTAAGTTATTGAATTAAAAAAATCGTAAAATTTCTAAAATTGCAATATAGCTACGACAGATATTCTGCATGCTGCCATATTTTTTTTAATTTCGTGGTACACGCTTGAAACTTTGCAGATATGTTGTATTTGCCACCAACGTCCATTGCTTCCACCAACGTCCATTGAAAACTTTCCAAAGTTATTAAAGAAAACAATTATGACTTTTTTCAAGTGACACATATATATGTATATTTACATATGTTTACATGTGGATTTTTAGTATTTATTTAAGGGACACTGTTTCGGTTTTCCATCGATTGTTTAATCTAAAATCTTACTTATGCCGAATTTCCACTAGGCATTGAAATGACAAAAAATGTATGCCATTTAAAAAAATGCCATGTGTAAATGAACTTAATGATTATTTCTTTAACGTAATGACACGATTATTTTTTAATGCCCAACTTTGTCATTTGTAATTTTTGCCATTTAATGCCTAGTGGAAATCCAGCATTATTCATTTTTTTCTTTCCAAATTGTTTGTTTTACTGTTAATGCAAAAGGACTGCATACAAACATACATTGCAAAGAAAATAAACCTTGTAACTATATTTGTATTCTTTTTTTGTTATACATTATTATACCGGGTTCCTCGGATGCTCGTTATTTAGATCTATTACCGACTTCTGGTTTCGACCGGAAGTGGGTTATACTGACCGGAAGACAATTTTTTTTTAAATTTCACATTCATGTTTTTACTACTGATCCAGAGTCTGAGGATAAAAAAACTTACCTTTTTAACTTTTTTCTCTAAATGACCTTCTGACTTCAAATCGGCCTGGACTGCTTAAATGAGCTTAAAGTTTTTATAGGAAAACCAAAAAATACGAACTGCTAAGTTGGGGAGGCTCTATATTTTGGTCGTATCACCGACTTCCGGTTTCGACCGGAAGTGCCCGGTCAGGACACCCTGTATATTATTACACCGTGCGACAAAAACAAAAAACAAAATTCAAAACACACGAAAGAATTGATATACTCACGAAGCTATGTGCCAAATATAGTAAAACTGCGTTTTTAGTTTTTCACTCTGACGTCAGGATTTTTTTTCAAAGGACTTTGAATTTTTAAAGATACATATAATTAAAAAAATTATATGAAAAATTCTGTGCAATGTTGAATTAATTGCACTAGAAAAATTCAACTTTGATTACAAAAGTCAAAAGTACTCTATTTTGATTGAAGTTATTCCCTGAGCTATTCCTAATTTTTTATCGTTCTTTGATTCTGTTCTTCACCATAAATATGTTCACACATATACACTATTCTTTAGTTCATCGCTCAAAGAAATTTCATGTTTAACGAATTTATGTATTTAGGCTTTTTCGAAAAAAGAAAATGACTCTACTGTTATTTTAATGCACTCAATTCGTGTAGAATGAGCGTTGGCTTTTGGGAGATATAGCCAAAGGCTAATATAGAAAAGGTTTACATACAGACTATAATGGCGTTTTCGTTTCTACTAAAAAATGTTGCCCTTTCATTGCCCTATTGGAACAAACGCTAAAGACAGGGCAATTAAAATGCAAAACTTTTTGTAGAAACGGAAACGCCATTAGTATTGCTGCTCCATTTTCATACTAAATATGATTCCATTATGCATACTTATGTGCATATATGCTTATATGGTAGGCATGCACTTAAATGAATATTCAATTTAACCACATGTTTATGGTAAACATTTTTTAAAAACTATCCATTAAAAAAAAAATCTTTTGGATTTATGTATGTATACTAGACTGCATCACTCCCCATACAAAAAAAAATTGGTACCGTTTCTCCATTGGAATTACAAAATTTATTATATTTTAAGACGTCCACCAAAATATTTCGGAAAAATATTAAGATTTAAGCGAGCTGGACCGATTTGATAATACCTCCAAAAATGGAGTTTTTTATGAATAGAAATAGTTTCTTAAAGGTGTTTCTTGAAAAAATCCCCTCAAATGACAAAGCGGTTTAAGCTTAAAAAATGTACATAAAAATATTTAAAAAAAAATTTAACGGAATCGTAATAATGAGATTTTTGATGCTGTTTTTTAACTTTTTTCAAAGATAGGTATAAGAAAAGCTTGAATAACTGAACTTAAACACTTCCGATTTAGACTTGTGAGGCATCATTGGAAAGGTATATTCTAACCCTTTTTATTTCTTTGCTAATAAGCACATTCAAAGGATGAAAGAGAAAGGTAGGATGAACGAACATCATTCAAAGTTGAACCTTGATGTGTTGGTATTTGTAAAAAAAAAAAAATGGGACACGAATGACTTTTTTGAACACAAGTAAAAATAGTGGGAAAATAACTTTCTACCGAGATCCCATAAGTCTAAATCAGAATAGTTTTGGCCCAGTTATTTAAGTTTTTCGTAAATCAATATTTAAAGAGTAAAAAAACAGCATCAAAAATCTCATTATTACGATTCCGTTGAAAAGCTTTTTTTTAAATATTTTTATGCAGATTTTTTAAGCCTAATCTCTTTTGTCATCTGAGGGGACTTTTTTCAAAAAGTTCTTTAAGAAACTATTTTTATTGATAAAAAAACTCCATTTTTGAATGTATTTTCAAATCGGTCCAGCTCGCTTAAATCTTAATATTTTTCCGAAACATTTTGGTGGACGTCTTAAAATATAATAAATTCTTTAATCCTGGCGGAAAACCCGCAACTTTTTTTTGGTGAATGTATATTCATACATTAGACTGCATCATCAAAAAAAAGTTGCGGGTTTTCCGCCGGAATCACAAAATTTATAATATTTTAAGACGTTCACCTAAATATTAGGGAAAAATATTAAGATTTAAGTGAGCTGGACCGATTTGAAAATACCTCCCAAAATGGAGTTTTTTATGAATGAAAATAGTTTCTTAAAGAACTTTTTGAAAAAGTCCCCTCAGATGACAAATTAGATTAAGCTTAAAAAATCTGCATAAAAATATTTGAAAATCTTTTCAACAGAATCGTAAGAATGAGATTTTTGATGCGGTTTTTTTACTTCTTTTAAAGATTGGTTAACGAAAAACTTGAATAACTGTTTCAAAAATTGTCTGATTTAGACATATGGGATCTCAGTAGAAAGGTATTTTCACACTGTTTTTATTTCTGGCCAAAAAAACGTCATTCGTGTCCCATTTTATTTTTTCGAATACCAACACATCTTAATTCAACTTTGAATGACATTCGTTCATCCTACCTTTCTCTTCCATCCTTTGAATGAGTTTATTAGCAAAGAAATAAAATGGGTGAGAAAATACCTTACCAATGACATCTCTCATGTCTAAATCGGAAGAGTTTAGGTTCAGTTATTCAAGTTTATCCTATACTAATCTTTGAAAAAAGTTAAAAAACAGCATCAAAAATCTCATCATACGATTCCGTTAATTTTTTTTTTTTTTAATTTGTTTTAATATTTTAAGCTTAAACCGTTTTGTCATTTGATGGGATTTTAAAAAAAAAAAATCTTTAAGAAACTATTTTTATTCATAAAAAACTCCATTTTTGGAGGTATTTAGAAATTGGTCCAGCTCACTTAAATCTTATTTTTTCAAAATATTTTTGTGGACGTCTTAAAATATAATAGATTTTATAATTACAATGGAAAAATAGTACCGATTTTTTTTTATATTGGGAGTGATGCAGTCTAATATACATATGTATTTGTATAAATGTCTATGTCTCTTATTGAGTCTCCATAAACGCCGAATCGTTTGCATTGCACATATGAATATGCGCAACTAAGTAAACCGCAAATGTATTTTTATTTTAAATATTTTGTGTTCAAGAACTTCGCATTTTCAAAACAAAACAATTATGTAGGCACATATGTATCTATATCTTAATTGTTCAAGTATATACCTACATATTGGATGTAAATATATATGTATGTACATACTTACATATACATAAATATATGTATTCTTGTGTGTAAATTCAAAAACACATTTCGTATATACATGTCATACATGCGTTTCTAAAGTCCACATGTGGGCTTTACACAAATATTCCTAATGAATAAAACTACTACTATACATACATATTTGGAAAATGTTAACAAGACTTACAACATTTATATGTGTACGTCTGTATTGTGTCTATATGAACTTATGTATCTATTTGCATAATTATGTATGTTTATATGACGGAATTTTTTTTGTTTGCAATTCCTTGAAGCAAATTTTCGAATTTAAGGCCTGTATGCAGCTCTCCAGAAAAGCAAAACCTCCATATAAAATGACGTACAAGAAATGGCTAAGAAATTTTCTTGAGTCAAATTTCCTTAAGGCAGTACGCAGTTCTTAAGAAATTTACTACGCTTTCTACTACGGTTTTCTAAAGGTTTTTTGTGAAAAAAGAGCACAAGGCAACCCAGGTTTGCAACAGAAATATATGCCCGTTCCATTATTTCTTGAGGAAAGAGTGAGGCAACAGGCTGTGAAGTATCAAAAATGTCAAAATTCCTTGGACACACACACGAAATAATGGCAATTTTTTCTTGACCGTTTTCTTGAGAGCTGCATACAGGGCTTTATGAGCCATTCATTGTTTTCGTTATTAAGCAACATGAAGAAAAGATGGTTGCCATATCCATTAATCTCATCTACATATATGTATGTACATATATAATTTAACTATATGTTTTTATACTGCACTCAACTTGACAAACGGCAATTTTCAATGTTATCGAAAAAACATGAATCGCATTTTGTGCCATGAAATCCTCATGTATGTAGTACATATTTATCCTTAGTGTACACCGCGTGGCAGGACGTCATGTCTCAGGAAAAATCAAGCATCTAATATAAGATGGGGGTTGGTGGCCCATAGTACCTAACGCAGAATTACAAAGAAGAAATTTATCCATAGAATTCCAAATCTCCCAAAAAAAATGTCCATTAGGAAGTCTCAAAGCATAAAGAAGTTAGGAATTTTTGAAAATACACTTAAAACGAAATGAAAATAAGCTACCATTGAAAAATAAAACTGTCTGTAAATTGGATGAAGCATTTGCAAAACGCATTTTTCAGTTACTTTTTGATTGTACATGTCCACTTAATAGTATAATCTCGGTTAGTTATTTTATTTTAGCTGTTATAAATTTTGATGGAGGGCAAAGGTTATAGTCTATATAAAAGTAACAGTTGTTGTAGTTATACTTTCCGGCAGTATCTTAAAGCTTAAACAGACGGCAGCGTTGATCCGGACTTAATCCGGATCAACTGCAGTTAATTCCCGAGTTGATCCGGATCAACGCTGCCGTCTATTTATGTTTTTACTCAACAACTAAGTATTCGAATTGGCCTATCAACCATTTCGCTATCGCGGTCGTCGTTTAAATCTGTTTAATTAAAAAATGAGAGCATAAAGAAAAGTTGATTCCGACTTGCATTTTTAACAACTAGAATTTTTTTATAATCTTCATTCGTAGAACATATGTACATACATACATAGATACATGCTTACTCAGATTCCATTTGCTTTAGTTATGTCATGTTCGCAAACATTTTGCATTTCTACAGGGTGTGCATCTATTTTCATATATCTACAAACACATTTATGTACATAAGTAAGTAAACAAACAATAATAACGCTATAAAAATTCCTTCTAAATTCCTTAGTCGTTGCCATAAGCAACAAGTATCAGACTATCCCTTAGCTGTTTACAAGCCCCATCTCTTGCATACGCCAACGAAGTCAACTTGGTTCTTAAGAAGTCACGAAAACACGTAGATAGAGTATAAGTATGTACATATAAAAAGATAATGAACAACGATAACATCTCGTCATACTCGTACTATGTATTTGCGTAATCATATAACTCTTTATTTTAAACTTGATATATAAGCATTTCAAAGTGCTGGTGATTTTGCACAACGTACACGCATGTTTATTTTGTATGTAGCTAGGGAAATACAGCGCTGACCATTTATCAGTCAGGAGTCTGATTATATATATATACATATATATATATGTATGTATGTAGTATGTACATCTTCTTTTCACATCGTTACATCATGGTACATAAATGCATTTGTTTTTATGTACGAATTTATAAAGTTATGTATTTAAGTACGTATGTACGTATATACATATGTGCATATTGTATTTGTTAACATATCTCTTCGCCATGAATGCACATAAAGGCATCTGATTTAATCTGATTTTTTTCGCTTTTAAAAGTTATTTCTGAACAATGTATGCACATACATACATATATAATCGTATTACCGGTACACTAATTTCTTTCTTTGTGATTTCAGTTAGAAAAACCAAGATGAGAGCAGAGGATCTACCACGTGTGCGCATCGCAGTAATTGGAAATGCGGATGTGGGAAAATCAGGTGCGTAATTCATAAGGCTTTTTTACATAGTTAATTATTTAAATACCGAAATGAATTCAGAGTTAAACAAAGGCAAAGATTCTGTAATCAGTCATACAGAACACTTGAACTTTAGAGTCAATGTCAAGAAATCGTCACAACTGCCGGTAAAGTATGAAAAGTTGGTATTAAATCCTTAATTTATAAATCGTAAACAACTCAAAATACCGTAAATAACTCTAGAGTAAATTCTTCATCTTTTTGCGTCATTCTAAAAATGCATTCGTCACCGAATTAAATTATACGAGTGAATTTTATAAGTTTACGGTTTTTATTGAAGGCATAGTAAAAATTTATATAACAAAGTATCTAAATACATTGTGGTTGTTCACATTTGTCTGGTTATCTGGTTATGTGGTTATATTTTTTATTCAGTTTACAACAATAAGATACACTACAGAAGAATAATTTTTAACCAGATAACCTGATAATCAGGCAAGTGTGATCGGAAAAATATTAAGATTTAAGTGAGCTGGACCGATTTGAAAATACCTCCAAAAATGGAGTTTATAGTTAAAAAAAATTTTTGATGCTGTTTTTTAACTTTTTTTCAAAGATTGGTAGAGGAAAAACTTGAATAACTGAACCTAAACTCTTCCGATTTAGGCTTAAGAGGTGTCATTGGAAAGGTATTTTCTCACCCTTTCTTTGCTAATAAACTCATTCAAAGGATGGAAGAGAAAGGTAGGATGAACGAACGTCATTCAAAGTTGAATTAAGATGTGTTGGTATTCGAAAAAAACAAGATGGGACACGAATGAGGTTTTTTGGGCCAGAAATAAAAACAGTATGAAAATACCTTTCTACTGAGATCCCATAATTCTAATTCAGAATAGTTTTGGCCCAAATATTCAAGTTTTTCCTAAAACAATTTTTGAGAAAAGTAAAAAAACAGCATCAAAAATCTCATTCTTACGATTCCGTTGAAAATATTTTTAAATATTTTTATGCAGATCTTTTAAGCTTAATCTAATTTGTCATCTGAGGGGATCTTTTTCAAAAAGTTCTTTAAGAAACTATTTTTATTCATATTCATTTTTGGAGGTATTTTTAAATCGGTCCAGCTCGCTTAAATCTTAATATTTTTCCGAAATATTTTGGTGGACGTCTTAAAATATAATAAATTTTGTAATCCCGGCGGAAAAACCGCAACTTTTTTTGGTGATGCAGTCTAATGTACATACATATGTACTTATGTACCCTGCACCAAATCAAACTGGTTCCGAACTTGCGCTGAGCTAGCCTGAAAAGGGACAGTACTGGTTCTTCGTCTATCCCAACTCAATGCTTTCAACTGTCTTTTTTAACATGGCGATGTCCTACGAAGTGGCAATTGTCGCCCTCTGCAGAACTTTTGAACTTGTTCTGAGCTGACTTTGGCTTAGATGGTTCTAAGACAGTTCATATAACAACAGTTCCTAGATAGTTCAAAAAGGGTCATCTCCGGGCTAGAACAAATGTGGTTAGTTTTGAGCAGGTTCTAAGAAGTACAGTATAGAGCCTTTTCTTTAAATACTGTTAATAAGCACGCATAAAATTTTGTAAATAAAAAATTCTTCGTTTCATGATTATTGAGCTATTTGTTTTGAACTAACTTACTTTTTGAGGCAAACTGCGCTTTAAAATTAAGAACATAAATTGTCAGTTATTCCTTCATTTTCTAAAACCGTTATTCTTAAAAATAATTTATATTTGTTACGTATANTTTTTTTAAATCTGATTAAAAAGTCGAAAATTTTGATGACAAATCGTTAAATTTTCCTTTGTTTTGCATAAAGCTTGAAAACACGGTTTATATGATTTTGTTTTAAGCATGATCAATTTTTTTTATAAAATAATAACAAACAAATTTTAACTCTCAATATTTTGTGAATATTTAAAAAATAAATGGCGTACGCAGACTTTTGCTGTTAAGTGTAACTTAACCAAATTTTATGGTTATATTTTGCTATTAGTTTTAGGGTCTAAAAAAATCGAAAGAATATAGTATAGTACATTTGTGCATCTTTTGTCAGCTTTCGCATGACCAGCATAACATTGATGACAGCGCAACTAGCAACATATGAGTTTCAACCGTCCAGCTCTGCATCCCTTTTGCAGTAGTTCAGAGACAGTTCTGAAATTTGTAGGGCGGAACTAGCGCTTTACCAGACTGTTTTGCCGCAGGGTATATAGACATGAAAATTAACCCTAAATTGAAATTCCTCGCGTTAAGTGTCATCGAACTTGCCCAAAAACCTTGTTTTCGAATAATTTGATGAAATCAAAGCGGATGAAAATACTTAAACATCTCAATCAATCCTATTGCAAATTGTTAATGTCGAATCGTATACATACTTATGTATGTATATGCATTTAACAATAAAAAGCAGCGGACAGTAAAAAGCAGCCAAACACTTTTCAATATCGAGTGCGCAGATCTAAACATTTATTTTAAAAGACTTGCCAATCGCTACGTCTTTATCCTTGACTTCGCGCATTAAAGGTCAAAAAAATATTTAAGTTCGTATGCAAATACTGGTACACAATCCCAGCAACCATTTGGGTCAGAACAGCAAAAAATAAGACTCCGAAAGTAGGCATTATGAGGCCAATAAGAGTCGGTTAAGAGCCTCAAAAAGAGTTCAAAATGAGCCGTATATGAGGCCAATAAGAGTTCAATATGAGGCTCATTTGATGTATGAATTTAAGCTCATGTAAGTAGACCTTTGCAGGAAGGGAAACACCCTTATATCGGACTCTTAAATGAACTCATTATGAGCGTAAAGTCTCCGAAGTGGGACTCCTTAAAGACTAATTTATGACTCCAAATGTTTGCTGGGATTTTTCCCCAACTTACACACACTTAAGCCAATGTTAGAAGTGGCAACAAGTAGACTTCTTCTGTTTTCTGTGGAAAATATCTGTTTCAATATTACATTTAGTTATGGCATAGAAAATGACTGTGTGGCCATTGAAGGTAGTAGGTATTACCATTTTTCTTAGTATTCAAGTCATATAATAAGGTACAACAAGCTCAAAGCATCTTGCTGCCTGTAACCGCGGTCGCATATCTAACGTATGGGTAAATATTGCATGATTGCCTTGCCCGTGGATTCCTTTCCAATGCCTGATGGAATCAATGTCAATGATATTGTATAAACAATCATTTTCAAAGGAACATGCATGCATGCACACAGCTAACACAGGAATAACAGCGAATCAACATAACAATTTTCTTTGTTTTCTTTCTTATTGTTGGTAGTGTTTATTCAACCGAACTTATCCGTTGTATCATATCCATATGTACATATTTATTTATACCTGGACAATCGTTGCAAAGCTTTTTACCAACATAATATGACTGCAAACGAGTATTTGCGTAACTTTGAACATAACAAAAGTTGCCGATTACAGTTGAATAGTGTCGCAAAAGTGTTTCTTTTTATAATATTTATGAAAAGTATGTACATATGTAAACTATTTTAAGCTCACCCCACTTGAGTGGAAATATTGGAAAAATATAAATATATATGTACATACACAATAAATGTAAAATGCACTATTTGACATTTTTTTAATTTTACATTAGAAGCAAAAAAAACCTTTTAAATTTCCATAGAAAGCTCTTCCACCAATTTTGTTCTAAGGATACCACTAAATCTCGCATTGCTTAAGATATGGCTTTGAATTTTGGTATAAGAGTATATGTATGGGCAAATCTAAAAAATAGGTAGACTTTCCAAAAAAGAATTTTAATTTTTAAATTAGTGAGCACACATATCTTTTATATATAATTTTATTCGTAATCTCTTAATAAATCGATTATTATAAGTGTAGTTCATTTTCATCAAGTGTTTCAAAAGTTAGACGAGGAATAAACATGAAATAGAAAACAATCGAATAAGCTGGGTTCACATTACGCTGTTACAGGAGGAAATTTTGAGCAAAGATTTTGAAAGTTGAGCTCTCTTAATTGGGACGTTCTAAATTCATTGGCATACCCCGTTTTACCAGATTGGCTCCGGTTTTCGAGACAACGGCACTTGAAAATTTGATTAAATTTTAACTATTTTATAAATAACTCCCTCAATTTTGAAGTAATTTTACTAAAATTTTGCACATAACGGGTTTTTAATATTACCTTAATTATTTTTTAAAATTATCGAAATGGGTTCACTGATTACTCAGATATGTGTTTTTGCGCTATAACTCTAAGTTCATATCTGAATAATAAATTGTATGCGTGCTATATGTTAAAGTGAACCTATACTAAATTTTTACCTGCTTAATTGGATTAGTTATAACGCAAAAAAAGTCTCTGAATAATCAGTCGAATGGGAGCTGGATGTTAGAGTGAGCCGATTTCGATGATTTTAAGAGATAATGAAGGAAATATCAAAATACACGCGTGTGCTAAATTTTAGTAAAATATCATCAAAACTGAGGGAGTTTTTCACATAAGAGTTAAAATTTAAGCAAAGTTTCAAGTACCGCTATCTCCAAAAGTGAAGCCAATCGGGTAAAACTGGGGAAGCCATTGAATTTAGAAGGCTCCCATTAAGTAAGAGCAACTATCAGAACCTTTCTCGAAAAAAATTTGATTTGATACCACGCTTGAAGTATTCTAACTACAAGAAGGAGCATAATTAAAAGCAGGGACGTGAACCGAACCGGTTTTGAACCGGAAACCCGCTTTTTTCTATTAATTAACTGAACCCTTAACCGAACCGAAATTTTCCACAAATATTTGATCCGAACCGAAAACCGAACACCTTCCCTAAGGTTTAAAGGTTCATTTCAACCAATTTTCAATAGATAAATGTACCCACTTTTTTCCTTTTTGTTAAACCTACCATGTTTGTTTACCATGTGACAATATCAAATGTAAAGGCAACCCATCTCATCTGACAGACACTTGCCCTTAACCTAGCGCGCTGTTGCCCTTGACACTTGACACTTAAACTTGCGCCTACACCTATAATTCAAAAGTTATGCAGCAAACTGATCCACATTTTTTTTGAGGCTTTAAGTATACGTCAAGGAATTATATCCAAAAACAACCAGCTTGGTATAGTTTACAACAGTGAAAATAAAGCAAAATAACTCAAAGGTTACCTGTTATTTAGATTTGCCCATATAAGCGTAATAAATTATTGGGATTCGGGAATTAATACTTTTTAAAATAAGTAACTAGACATGGGTGATAGCGCATTTTTTTTTTGGTGCTAGCCCAATAACGCCGGCGCCACCTGTGGTGTCAGCGCACTAACTCAGCGCAATAGAGCATTGTGCTGATTTGAACACGGCGCCATCTGACTTTCACCACAGTACCCATCGTCATACAGTGTCATACACAACACAGTGGTGTCATGTCTATTATTTCTTTAATTTTCGCTAAGCAACGCTTGTACCGCCAACCGAATTTAGCTTCTAGGAATGTAGTAAATACCATCTTTCTTCAGTAAAGCTTTAAATTTTCCAAGATAAATAAGTTTCTGGCTTTCTCACCACCCAAAAGCAAAAACAAAGAATTAGGGCGTATGTGTGTTTGTATCATGTGTTGGCGCGGCAACTCCGGCCACGGTGTTAACGCAAATGCACCGTGCAGCGCAGTGTTACCCATGCCTATAAGTAGCAGTTGAACTGAATATTGTCGATAATACTGGGGACGCTTGGACTCATAAAAAGAACGGCGATAAGTAATGAAATCTACCATATAGTTTAAAAAAATAACTTCTTCCTTTAAGCTGGAGGAAAGGCAGAAAATCGCTAATTCGTTAAATTAATTGTGGAAAATAATTTCGATTATCAATTGTTTCAGCTTTCCTTTCCTTTAATCCTTTTTATAAAGTAACCCTAATACTATGTTGGGGTCATTTCATGACCCAAAATTACCTTTAAAAGAAGTAGTGTCTTAAGTTAAATATGTTTTCAAAAATATTTTCAATTATTTTCTGTTTGGATATTTATATGGTGAACGTTTAAATGCAACACTATGCGCATTTTACACTTGGGTCATATTATGAACCATTATGGCGATGCTCTATGTTTTGCGAAACCCCTTCACAGTGTACGAATTGCACGTATTGTAAAGTTTTTCTATCCGTGCAATAACACAACAACACACGCTAAATAGTATGTATATGCAATGCCTAACTTTGCCCTCCTAAGCGCGAGAAGAAACCCCATACGAATTGTAGTGTATGTAATAAGCCTAACTTTCTGCATCGATCACAAGCAGTAAAAAGATTTGTTGGCAGTTTTTCTTCTTACCATTATCAACAATCAAAAAATTAATTTACTTACGGGGTGGTCCCAGAAGTACCTGACCTAACAAAGGAAACACAAAACTTTTGTGAAAAGTATATTTATTTTTCAACATAATCTCCTGTCAGCTCTATATACTTTTCCCAGCAATGGTCAATAAGTTCGATACACTTTTTATAATAAGAACTGTCTTGATCCTCAAAACAGCTATTAACTGCCGACATCATTTCTTCATCGTTCGAAAATCTTTGACCACAGAGACATTTTTTGAAGTTGGGAACAGAAAATATTCCGAGGGGGCTAAATCTGGCGATCAAACATTAATTCATTAATTCGGTGAACACTCAATTGAAACCTCTTCACGACACTGTTTTTGGTCGAGCTTGACCAAACGCGGCACCCATCTTGCACACAGCTTTCTAAATTCCAAATCTTCAGATAATTGCGATGTACCGAACTTTTTGAAATCCCTACTATATATTCTACCTCGCGCACTTTCATCCGACGATCATCCATTAACGCTTTGTGGATTTTCTTCACCATTTCTGGAGTTGTCACCTCATTTGGTCGACCACTGCGATGCTCGTCTTGGCAGCTCGTACGGCCTCGTTTAAACTCTGCTACCCAATATTTTACTGTTGTAAACGAAGGAGCAGACTCGCCCAAAGTATAATCTGTTTCAGCTTTTACATTGGATCGGCTGAGGCCTTTCAAAATTCACTGAAAACGTACACCAAGCAAATACTAAACAGCGTGGCGTCTTCAAACTTAAAAAATATGCTTTATAGATTGTGTACTTTTTAATGCAGTGATATTGTTCAAACAACTACTACCATCTCTAGGTTAGGCCGGGTACTTCTGGGACCACCCCCGTATGTACATTAGACCACGTCAAAAAAAATAAAAATCTTGCGATGCGACCGCAATCTGACTCAGATTTTAGTATTTGGCATCAGTAGCACTTGTGCTTGAGTGCGAAGAGCTTGAATTATAATTAGTCTTGTCAAAAAAAAATTCTGTAGACTGAAATAAATAAATAATTAAATCTTTGTATGTACATATGTACGAATGTGCGTATATATGTATGTACACATGTATGTGTTTCAAGTCGACAAATACAATATATCAATTTGGGATAGCTTCATTTAATGAAAATTTAAAAGTTTACTCCACTGGATATACATACATGCGTACATTTATACGTATGTATGTACATATGTATTTACTGCATATTTCTACATTTGTTAGCTTCACCTGTATGAATGCGACAGGGCGTATGAGTAACTACAGGGCGAATGAGCAGTAGGGATGTTATTTTTTTCGATTTTTACGATCCCGGTATTTTCGGGCTGGCCTTGGTTCAATCCCGGGATCCCGGGATCAGCTCTGGGATTTAGATATTTATTATTTTTCAACGACTTAACATGAAAAAATTGCATCAATATGGTGTGAGAAGTTCTACCATATAATAAATAATAAGTAAATGGGTTTGAAACGTACTTTTAATTTAAAGTGAAAATTATTTCATAAGTAACATAACGAAAGACAGTAATTAAATTTATATGCATTTAATAATACTTTAGTGTGTACATATCTGATAAAGTAATTTATGGTACGTCGAAAAAAGCTCGATGCAAAAAAAAATTAAATAAAAACATTTATTTTCTGGTTGAAAGAAGTTCATAATACTGGTGGCAGAAATAAAAGAAGCGCCTTAATTCGACCAGTTTTGTCTATATTCCTTTTGTTTATCCAAAATTTAATTTTTTTTTATAAAAGTCTACCTCATATTACACATAATTAACTGTATATAAATGGGCATTTCTCTGGCGTCATGATTTCTTGTAAAAGACTTTATCGAGCCTTAACCGCCAAAATAACGTTAGCGGCATTTTTTTTTAAATTTTCTTTTTGATGCAGAAATATTCCTAGAGTATCAGATGCATTTCTGCATCAAAACGAAAATTAAAAAAAAATGTCACTTATGTTATTTTGGCGGTTAGGGCTCGTTATAATTGCAAAGATATGGTGAATTCCAAAATTTATTTAAAAAATGTAGTGCAATGTAAAACAAAAGTATGGGTACCAAATGAATTTTTTTTTTTTTGGGTGCACAAGGACAAATAGGAATTGAAAATGTCCTTTGAATCTATTTTATTTTTTTAAGCTCATAAAGTTAGTCCTTAACACATAATTTTTCCAGAAATAAGAATTGAAATATTTCAAGGATAATCGAGGATAAAATTATAAAAGTGTATTTTCAATATCTACCCTCCCTTACGCACCAAAAAATGTAATGTGTTTTAACTCTACATAATCTACTCTTTCATTTGATACTCATACTGGTTGTTTTAAGTATATTGCACTGCAATTTTTAAATCTTTTTTAAATTACTCATATCTTTCAAATTTCAAAGTTCTTTTAAAAAAAGCCTGGCATCAGAGAGAAAAATTAAGAACGCAATTTTACCATACACGGTACCCTGGAAACAATTTCAACCCTCAAGTTGCTTCCCTTCGCCAATTCCTATTGCTACTATTTCGGGGGACCTCACTGAACATTTTCCAAAAAAAGATAGCAAAATCCGTCGGGCGCTTTTTTTCTATGGTAACTTTTACTAATTCAAATATTACACAGGCCAACAAATATTTTAAAAAATTTTGTTTCCTAAAATGTTAAAGCTGTTTTCGATAGCCTTTTTTTGGGCTGATTACGAATCTATAAGTATAAAGTTGCCATCAGCTTTAGATTTTGAGAAAAACGTCGTCAAAGTATCAAAAAATCGCTTTATTTGCAATATTTGAGAAGCATTTGTACCTATGAATATAAAAAAATGTATATTCCTAATTTCGATATACTATACATATACTTATTAACTTACTCGTATATTTATTGTTCACTTCAATACACTGAGTACCCGAATTGAAAAATATCTAAATTTATGTCAATATTCATAGTGAACATGTGGGATGAATGCATTGCACAATTGCATATACTTATTTGCTAGTGCTGTTGCCGCACAAAAGGGAGGGGCCGAATGCCAAATGGTTTTAATGAGAAGCTCTTTTCATGGCAGAAAACAGGGTGTCCAGATTATTTACAAAAAAAGCGCAATTTCTGAAAAATAAATCGCCGAAAATCGCCAATTATTATTTTTTAAATAAAATTCATAAGATCGATTTAACAAATCTTTTATTTTAAAGGCGAGATCTTGTTATAATATAGTTTTTAGAACCAAAAATGAATATAATACCTTCAGAGGATAATAATAAATAACACAAATCACTTATATAATAGTGATGTACAAACAATTTTCTTTAAAAATAAGCAGACTTTTTAAAAATAAGCAGACTTTTTAAAAATATTTGTTTCAACACATTTTGTAATAGGACTGCGCAATTATTAAATTTATTATAACTCATATTAATTGATTAATCGCACAATTAATCGCTTTTAATAGCTCGGCGCTAAAAACTAAATAAAAACCTATAATAAGGCGAGATCAGCTATTTCCACAATTTCTTCAAAATTACCTATAGTGTCTGAATGATTTACATTTCTGTTGCTGTCATATATTGAGCTATTTAACTTTGATAACATACTGTTTGATATTGAAAACGTTTTGCAGCAGAAACTATTAGCCTTCATATAACACTTCATTCGAACTATTGAATTAACGCTTTCCAACCTCATCCTATTTGGAATCTTAGTTTTTGTTGAATTCATTACGGAAAAAACGTGCTCAACGAAACATGTGAGTGCGGCAAGGATAATAATATGAATTTACTTACATATATTTCCAAACATTTTATTGCCTGTTGCGGTTTTCACTCCGTAAGCAATTATCCAAAATTCTTCAAAGTCAAATAGTGAATTGGCAAGTCCCTGAAACTCGCCCTCTTGTGATTCACACACTTTTGTGGTGATAAAATCAAAGCTTTTTTAAAAGTATTTAATTGACTAGGTAATAGTTTCAAAGGCTCTTCGATTAGGGTGATTAAACATTTTTGACAGTCTTTTAATATGCTTCTTAAGTCAAGTTTATCACGCAGTTCATTAGCCTCTTCTGTAGCATTATCGTGGAAAACTAAGTTTTGTATATTTTTATAATTGGAAAAAATTTAGTTGAAGGGAACAAATCGCCAATGGCGATTTCCTAAACTTTTACGCGGAAATATCCAAAAACAATTTCCAAATTGGCGCGAAATCGCCAAATCTGGACGCTCTGGCAGAAATAAACTCGGGGGTTAGCCATTGGCTACCGAGGGGCGACCGCTATTAGAAAAACACGTTTTTGGAGTTACTCAAACCAGGGATCGAACCAAGAACCTACCGAGTGGTAGAGGGCATGTCCAACCATGTTTATATGTTCTTTGAAATTCATTCAAGTATAAAAGGGAGACCAAAATACTTGCATGATTTTAATTAAACGAAAACCACAGTATTTTAAAGGGTATATTCTTTATTGAAACTTAAGAATACACTTCAGCAGAAACTCCATAGCAGGTTTTTCAGGCGTTGCGGCTTTCGAAGTCGTTCAGGCTTTACAGGCTTTTCATGCAAGCTACTCCACAACAAACTTTCCGCGCTTGAAGTTTCTTTACATTACACATGCAAATATTTACTTGCAAACATTCTCATTATATACACTAATCTTTAAATTTTCTCTTTAAAATTTAAAATATCTATTTATTGAAATAGCAAACGATTGAAAAATACCCAAAAGTGCTGGGATGCGTTTTCCGACAAATGAGATATCGACTATACAATTACAGTTCGATAAACGTGATACTTTTTTTACCATTTAATTCTAATTGATTCAATACTTCTATTCCCTTTTTCATATTAATATTCAAACAATAAATAATTTTTGCCTGCATTTTATTGCCTAAACTTTGTGTAAAATTCCTTTAAAATATGGTAAGTGTTATCGACTTTGGCATTGTTCGAATGAATAACTGTCAGACGACGCCTGAAAAGCCTGAAACAAGTTCGAAAGATGGCATCTTTCAGGCATTTCGGACTTCTGTTCTGGAGCAGCTTCTATACAATTGCATTAAATCACCTTAAAGCTTAAACAGACCGCAGTGTTGATCCGGATTAACTCGGACTTAGGATTCAAAATTTCAGACTTTGGTATCGATACTGAGTACTCATTCTGGCATCGGGCTCATGGTATCGATACTCTAATATTATCAGGGAGAAAGTATCGATACTACTCAGTATCGGACTCATTGAAATACGTTGCTTGGAATACTAAAATTATTTTATTCTTCAATGGTATATCTAGTTATTTCCTGAAATTAAAACAATAGAAACTTAAAATATTTGATTTTTATTTCATTGCAGAACTTATTTTAACGTTAAATGTACATACATACATACATATATATATATATATACTTTCACGAATTTAAAATTTTATTACGAATTTTTGTAAACTTTTTGGGTATGCATTTTTGTACCCTATTCAATTTCAGTATAATAATACACGTAAAGTTTAATAGTTTACACAACTGCATACCCAAAAGTTTTCTAAAAATTCTGCATTTTCATGAACTATGCGTAAACTTGTATGGCCTTATTCATAAAAAAGGTTTATAAACTGAAATATGTAAGAAAACGTCATTTTATTAAGCTTTTTAAACATACTTTATTTTTTATGAATAAGGCCATTAAACTTTAACTTATTTGGTTCATGTTATGCAACAGACTACACGAAATTTCAGTTTTTTTTAAGTGATGAACAAAATTTTATGATAGTACTCCATATAAGCAAAGAAAATCGGGTTGCCAGTGGAAGAAAAAATTTAAAAAGCGTGTGTTTTAAAAAGTTTTCGATACTACGAGTACTTTGCAAAGTATCGAGTAAAATCATCAAATCAGGTATCGAGTATTAAAGTACTCATTTTTATACCCTCAGTATCGATGCTTACTCAATATCGATAGTATGGTTCGAACCCTACTCGGACTTAATCCGGATCAACTGCAGTTAATTGCCGAGTTGATCCAGATCTACGCTGCCGTCTGTTTATGCTTTTACAGGCTTGAGCGCCTCAAGCCGCAACGTCTGAAAAACCTGCTATGGAACTTCAGCTTTAGGATATAAATATGAATGGAATAACACATTGGGCACGAAATGTTTCGTAAATATTATGCTAAATTTTTTTACGTACAGATACACACATACATATATGGTCTTTTTACCCTGAGTTGCTAATTAACGTCTGCCTTGTTGACAAAATGCATACATACATATGTATGTACACCCATAATAATATATGCCAGCCAATCATTCGTTAAACTGGCCAACATTTTCCGTATATATATATATTGATATGTTTATATCACGTATGTGTTAGTCGGGGAACAATCCGACTGTCCGACTTTTTGATGAACGATCGAACATTAGTACATATTTATCGTTATTTGTGATGTGCTCGTAAATCCAAAAATGCCAAACTAAACAAAATTACACTTAGGAAAAACAAAAACCTCTCTATATGTGTATCGTCATTTAAAGTACAAAACCACGTATCGTCATTCTGCAAAACCGCGTAACTGACATTTGCTGCCAAAAAGCTCTTGGCTTAATCCTTATCCATTCGTCCTGAAATATACTAGCCACAAATGCGATTGCTTTATAAAAATAGAACCATTTTGAAATATGAGTGTTTTTACTCTCTAGAAAATAATTTATACAACCTCAAATACGCGGTTTTGCATTATCGTGATACGCGGTATTGCATTTTGTTGATACGCGGTTTTGTACTTTAAACGACGTATGCATAACTTAATATGTATGTATGTTTGTATCTATGTGCGAGTATGCCTTTCCATGCATAAAATTCGACTAATCCGGGAAGACTCCGGGAACAATCGCAGAGGAACATGCAACTAATACCACTTTTTATCTCTTTATATGGAGCGAACTAATCGCTTTTGTTCGAGCATGTCCTAAGAAGAGAGTAGTTGTTCCCCTTTTATACCCAAATTGTATAAAAAGCGAGTAGTCGCTATTAAAAAATAAAAATAAAAACTTGCACCAACTGCGATTCGAACCGGGGTTCGCAGTTTCGTTAAGCGAATACTCTCTCTCTGCGCCAACGCCGCAAATAAAATTTCCTTGACTAGTGCGCACATATCATTAAATCGTTAACAGTACCCGTTAGAGATGAGTCGGGGGCTAATTGATCTCCAATAATACTCGTATGAGACTAGTTGTGGCTAATCAATGCCCAATTGTATCTGATTGAGAGTAATCTCGGAATACTCTCCTTAGAGATTAGTCGCACAATTTTTCGCAGGGCGCACTGAGAAGGCAAAATTTTTTGGTAGAAAAGAAAACGCCATAAGTGCCTATATATCATTAAATCCTTAAGTGTACCCGTTGGAATTGAGTCGGAGACTAATTGATCTCCAATAATACCCGTATACGAATAGTTGCGGCTAATTAACGCCCAATTGTACCCGATTGAGACTAATCTCGGGATATTTTCTTTAGAGATTTGTCGCACAAATTTTAGCTGAGACGAGATATACGTACGTAAGTATGTATGTATGTATGTCCATTGATATGTTCAATTGAAAGAGGTTGTATAAACAAAAGAAACTCACACACTAACATAAAAGCAATACCTTAAGTTAAAAATAAACATAAATAAAAATTATTTTTCATCATATTTTAATTTCATTACTTCCAACAAAAGCACAAATATTGAAATGATAAATGATATATCGCAACGTTAAAATAAACTATATTTCGCATTACGAAATATCGATGACATTTTCTTTAAACGCTGTGCTGCCTGCATTTTAATATTAATTGTGATGTTTCTGTTTATTTTATCTTACAGCGTTGACAGTGCGTTATCTGACAGGCCGTTTTATTGGCGAATACCGATCAAACACAGATCTACTATATAATAAAACGATCTCATTGGATGCTGGCCTGACGGAAGTGGAAATTGTTGATGTCTATGCCGGAAATGAAGAAGATTTTCCAATGGAGCAAGTGAGTAAATGTGTAATTAAATCTTTTACATGAAAATTTAACGCTTAAATCCCAAAATACAATAACGCAGTGGCAGTGGCAGTGGCAGTTTTTCCAATGAAGCGACTCACAATACAGCAGTGGCAGCTGGCAGTACTGCTCAGTTTAGCCTAAATTCTAAACTCACTGTCACTGCCTTCATCGCAGCAAACTTCGCATGTTGAATTTGACGTAAATAAGACGCAGCCAACTTTTGTTTGTTTCACTGAAGCCTAAAAGGCCACAACAAAAATGTAAACAAACAACAGGTAATGTCAAAAAAAGCAGTCACTGACAACGCCATATTGGCAGTAACAGCTGATTTTAAAAACTGTCACTGCCACTGCGCTATTGTATTTTAGGCTTAAAAAAAAATATTAAAAGGATACGAACGCAGCCTTATTTGGTTCATTAGATCAGCGGGAATATTTCGAACGTTACTGAATTATCTTTTTTATTTTCAAATTTATTTGATTGCGCAATTTCACCGGCTTATCCGAGTATATTAACTTATTGAAAAATATTTGTTTTTACTTAAGATGATTAATTAAATTTCACTTGCAGGTTCTCTGGGCAGACGCTTGCATGGTCGTCTACAATATAACGGAGCGTAAAAGTTTTGGCTATGCCAGTAAATGTTTAGGCGAAATTAAGGCGTTACAAAATGGTCCATCCGCTTATTTGATAGGCAACAAAGCAGATTTGGATCATTTACGAGAGGTGAGTTTGGGAAATTCACGCATCTGGTTCTTAAGAAATTAAAACATAATTGTCTCTGCCTTTTATATATGTATGTGCCATTCGTAATTTTAACTATTTTTTTAAATATACAGTTTGCCGGANATGCATATGGTTTTCTAAATTTTCAAATGCAACGCGCAAGTACTTAGAGTGATCATATTCGAATAAAATTTTGCACAGCTTATTTTTAGACCAAAACACATCTTTTTCCGCCCGGCAAGCAAAATTTTATTTTTAACGAACGGTCTAATATACATATACATTTACATATGTATATTCATATGTACTTAAAGCGCTCTTACACGATATGTAAATGCTATTTTTTGTATCAACACTTAGGTCCCTTTTTATGCGCCTTTTTTTATGAGGATTTGAATTTATGCGGTTTTTCAAGCCATTTTTTCGTTGTAGCGATTTTTCTTTTTTGAGAGTTTTTATTACTTTTTTTCGGTGTGTAAGAGACAATGCTTCTCATGATAAAAACATAACAAGGTAAAACCACTGAGAGACAGTCTGACGTTTGCCAGCAATATAATTTAAAAGTTCAAAACCCAATCTCACACACACTTTCTCATTTTCAATCTCAAACAACAACAGTTCCCTGCAAACCAAAGTTCCCGAAATCTTAAGGAAATCGTTAGGAGTATCTCATTTCTGTAACGATTTTTTACGAATTTTCAAAGAAAATTATATGAAGTGGTTGACACGAACTCGTAAAGAAATTTCTGTACGAAAAATAAAGAAAATTCTAGAAAAATTCTGAAAGATATTCTTCACATAGCACCATTATTTGCGTTGCTTCACAGATTTTCTTCCGAAATTTCGTAAAAGAATGGAAGTGTGCGTAATTTATTTCATTTTAGAAAATTCGGCAAAAAATCGAATTAAATCTTAACGAATTCTTTAAAATTTCTTTACAATGCAGAATACTCTGAAAAAATGGTTTGCAGGGTTGTGAGCAACTTCATTTTTTTTTTTTCAATTTTATATGATTTTAAAATGCTTGCAAACGTCAGAAAAAAATCATGGCCGACGAATTGAGATAATGAATTTACCTGGTAATGTTTTTATCGTGATGCTTCTGATAAATAATTTTTTCTTTGTATTCTTACATAATTCATGTATTTATTTTGATTTTTTTTTTGTTTTTGGTTAAAATACAGATACAATATTATTTTTTCATCAATGTTCAGTTTTACATGGAGTAATTAGTGTTGAAATGAAGAAATAAATTGTTTTTTGCTTAATATTGCCTCACTGGTTTTTTTATGCGGTTTTTTAGAATTTTTTTTTACATGGAGTATCTGAATTTTTGCGGTTTTTGAAAATGCTGGAACGCATCCCTTGTTTTTGTATGAAAGTAACGAACTTTTTTATGCGGCTCTCTGAGGAACGCATGTACCGCATAAAAAAGACCTAAGTATACTCGTATGTACAATATATTAGAATGTATCTGAAAAGTAGCATTTACATATGCAAATACATACATACATATCGTTCAGTTTAGATTTAATACAGTTTAAATTGTCGTAACTAATAGGTTTGTTTTTTTTTTCAAATTTTACAATGTGAAGTGATATGTAGCTTTCCAATTTTTGGTCAATATAAGGCTTGGGTAGTTCTTAAACTAAATTAACTAAAGAACTAGTTCATTTCAATGATCTTTTCATTGAACTAAATTTGTAAGTGCTGCTATTTCTCATTTTGTATTTTATTTATACGAAATTGGCAAAGAAATCGACATACAAAGGACGCAGAGATAGACAACACCTACAGAAAACTAGTCAATCACCTAGATGCTAGTAATATTTCCGTTCAGACCTATCAATTAAAAGAAGAAAAAACCCCTATCAAATTTTTGTAAAAAACATTCATTTTTCTACGCCAATCACAGATATTAAAGATGATTTAGCCAAGCACGGTCATACTGTTCGAAAACATTATTCCAATAAGTCAACTCGCATGTACCTAGACCTAATGACAACATAAACTCGAGATTTTAGGGACAACTTTTCACCAAAAATTTTAGCTATGCAGACATTACTAAGGGCCACCAAACTCTCAGCTCTAGCAACCATAAAAACGAAAGCTTAGATAAACTAGAAGCCCTTATTTCAAAGCAAATTTAGTTAACCACAGCGCTCATGAGTTGAATTATTCATGAAAACTAACAACATAGACATAATGCTGTTCTCGGAAACGAACGAAACCGGAAGTCGGTAAAACGACCAAACATAGAGCATCCTCGACTTGGTAGTTCATATTTTTTCTAATCTCATATATGGCTGATTCTACTTCAATTCATGCAGGGGGAATGGGTTCAAAATTCGAAATCAAGTTTAATATGATTTTTCATGTCTTTTATGGTAAATAAAGAGACACGTATTTTTTTTGTTTTGCGAAAAAAAAAATTCGCTGAGTTGCGAGCATCTGAAAATTTTAGGGCAAAATGTGGTTTTAAAGAAAAACGACTAACAATTTTTTTCAAATCTGTCTAGTTTTGGTAAACATCAATATTTTTCAATTTGGTTTTTTGACTGCAGAAGTGTTTTTGATGCTCTCTATTTGGATACTTGAAAATTTTAAAAATCTTGGAAATTAGCAAAACGGTGGTTTTCTAAAAAAAACATCATTTTTTATTTTCTTGAAAATTTGTTTTTGGTTACTAGATAAAAAAGACAACTTTTTCCAATAGGTTTGATGAAATAAGAAGACTCAGTATTTTAGGTAATATAGCGCCATATATTATTCATATCGTCGTTTGAAGTACAAAACCGCGTATCAAGATAATGCAAAACCGCGTATGTGAGGTTGCGTAAGTTATTTTGTAGAGAGTAAAAACACTCATATTTCAAAATGGTTCAAGCGCATTTCTGGCTAGTATATTTCAGGATGAATGCATAAGCAAAGAAAAGGCATGCTCCTGTTACTCACTTTCGCTACAGTTATAACGAGTTTTCCCTTATTATCCACGTTCTTTGGTAGTAATTTTCATGCTCTTTCTTTATGAGTTGGAAAATTAGAAAAACTTTGAAAATTAACAAAACGGCGGAAACTTTTTGAAAAATCTAAGAACTCGGTTTTCGCAAAACCATAATTTTTTTTTTAATTTTTTTGTGGTTACTCGGTAAAAATAATAAGAACTGTATTCGTACGCAAAAGCGAACAGGAGTCAAAACACGTATTTAGTTCAAATAAAATTTTTATTATAAGAAGTTCTATTTTTTATCTAGTAATCAAGTTTCAAGAAAATAAAAAATTATGTTTTTGAGAAAATTTAGTCATTTGATTTTTCAAAAAAATGGCTGCCATTTTGTTAATTTTCAAAATTTTTAAAATTTTCAAGTATGCAAATATAGAGCATCAAAGCACTTCTATTAAAAAAAGCGAATTACATGGTATATTAAAAAGTTTTTTTTTATTATATTTATTTTCAACTTTTTAGTCTAGTTTGTACAAAATTTTGCAATAGATCTTAAAATAATTCAACGACATTCGAATATGTATTGTATTCTATCAAACCGACTTTTTATTTATTTTCTCTGTCTTCAGACATGTATATATATTCATATTTACATACTAGGGATGTTGCGAATGTGGAATTTTAGACATCCGCGGATGCGAATGTCTAACAGCTAACATGCGGATGGGAATGAGGATGTCAAGTATTTTTAAGGAAAAATTAGACTCTAGTATAATGCCGAGATCGTTGTTTTAACAGCGCTTACAAGCCAAACCAGAAGTGTCAGGTTTTTCTAAGCTTTTTAAAAAGAATTCTTCATTCTCATTACTTTGGCTGTTTCAGAATTTGATGAATCTGTAACTTCATCAGCGTTTTTCGATTTTAGTTTTTGTAATTCACACTAATGTTGCTATGGCGGAGTTTGAAAGATTTGAAAGATTGGTGCTTATAACGAGCTAAATAGGTGGATATGGAAAATAAATTATTATTTTCCAGGAATGAAAATTCCGAACAAAATTCTGTTTTCAAAGTCCTGGCTGCCAGCCGAATCGGATCCGAATATTGTTATTTTTAAAAAAGCACCATATTTTTTATAAACATTTCAATCTCAGATAATAATTGCGTCAGACCTATAGTTTTTTAATTATTTGAGCATCGATTCGCTTTATAGCCAGACGTTGATCACTTCTGCTGGAAATCCCTATTGAAGGAGCTTACTCTTTGACTTTAAATAGCAAAGAAGGGACAGTTTGACCACAGAAGCTTTTAGCCAAGGATCCCTATGAAAAAAATATTGCCCGACAAGTAAACAAAATTACTGTTTTTAAAATTTTTGCTAAAAATAAATTGAAATTATTAAAACGAACATCAAATCACGAAAATTTGATTACAAATTACAGTGCACAATTTCTTCTTTTTGGCAAGTAGTTTTTTTAAACAGGTTGCAACCCTCTTCGAAAAATAAAACATTACTGCAAATCGGAAGGTCAAGCCTTTTCCTTCGACACCACATTTTTTAAATTGAATGAACTGTGCAAATCTAATGTCATTAACAAAAAATTCCCTCGTGTATTATATATACATAATTTTTAAATAGGTAGCGACACCACTCAAACAAAAAATAAAAACTTATTACACTTGCAGAGACCATATCCTTTAACTTGGTACCTCAGTTTTTAGTCCAACAAACGGTGAAGATCTTATAATTTTCAAAAAGTGGCAACCCTACTGAAAAAGTAATACATTATTGAACTTCTAAAAGCCGAGGCCTTTTAATTGACATATCATTTCTTGTAATCCAACGAACAGTGCGGATCTAATAATTTTTTAGACATGTGGCAAGCCTATAGGAATTTAAAGTACTAAAGATAATATACCTATCGATACAGATTATATTTAAAACATCTCGTATAACTCCGTTCAGTAGTTTTTGAGAGTAGCGTGGTCAAAATATCTCGACTTTCCTTTATACTATGTATAAAAGATAGTAATTTAAAAAAAATTCAAAAAATGAAAGCTTTTGTACATGCGAAGGCTAGGCCCTTTCATTTGGTATCTCATTTTGTAATCCAACGAACGGCGAAAATCTTTTAACTTTTTAATAGGTGGCAACCCTACTCAGAAAGATAATACATTGTTGCACATGTAGAGGCTAAGTCTTTTCTTTTGACAGTGACGGTGCAGAACTGATGCCTATGCTTACTATGATTGAATATAGTAATTTTATTAACAGGTGGCAACCCTATTAAAAAAACATTTTCCAGAGGCCAATCCCTTTCATTTGACACCCAATCTTTTGTAATCCAACGAACGATGCGGATTTTATAGTTTTTTTAAACAGGTTGCAACCCTATTAAAATTCTAAGTAAAACGGTCACTCTCCTGTCGATACGAAGTATATTAGAGAAAATCTCGTCAAAATCCATTCAGTAATTTTTGAGATTACCGCGTACAATGCTATGTATAGATGTACACTGAGGGAAAAAAATATTAAAATCAAATAGAAGCGTAATTGATCTTACTATAAACGTCAACGAAAGTACTGTATATTGGTAAATATTCAATTCAATTACGCGCATATTAAAATGACCACGTTCGTACTGAAAAAGCATCAGTGAAGTGAATAATCAAGACAAAAACTAAAAAAAAAATTTAATTTGCATGTTGCCTGCAGCTTAATTCGAACCCTGACCATCTCTGGATATCAACAAGTTGTGGCATGCATCTTTGCGCACTCAGCTACACCCAGGCATATAAATTTGCTTTCAAATGTTGAATATCCATCAACACCACCCCTACAAAAAATTGTGCGACTAATCTCTAAAGAGAGTATTCTGAGATTACTCTCAATCGGGTACAATAGGGCATTAATTAGTCGCAACTAGTCTTATACGGGTACTAATGGAGGTCAATTAGTCTCGACTCATCCCTTATGGGTATAATTGGAGATCAATTAGTCCCCAACTCATCTCTAACGGGTACTATTAACGATTTAATGATATGTACGCACTTAGTCAATGCAATTTCATGTGCGGCGTTGGCACGCAGAGAGAGTATTCGCCTAACAAAACTGAGCACCCCGGTTCGAATCTCAGCTGGCGCAAATTTTTATTTTTATTTTTTAAAAGTGACTAGTCGCTTTTTATACCCGTTCGGGTATAAAGGTGAACAATTAGTCTCTTCATAGGACATGCTCGAACAAAAGCGATCAGTTCATTCCATATAAAGAGATCAAAAGTGGTATTAGTCGCATGCTCCTTTGCGATTGCTCCCGGAGTCATCCCGGATTAGTCCCATTTTTTGCAGGGGTACTAAANTTCAATTACGCGCATATTAAAATGACCACGTTCGTACTGAAAAAGCATCAGTGAAGTGAATAATCAAGACAAAAACTAAAAAAAAAATTTAATTTGCATGTTGCCTGCAGCTTAATTCGAACCCTGACCATCTCTGGATATCAACAAGTTGTGGCATGCATCTTTGCGCACTCAGCTACACCCAGGCATATAAATTTGCTTTCAAATGTTGAATATCCATCAACACCACCCCTACAAAAAATTGTGCGACTAATCTCTAAAGAGAGTATTCCGAGATTACTCTCAATCGGGTACAATTGGGCATTAATTAGTCGCAACTAGTCTCATACGGGTACTAATGGAGGTCAATTAGTCTCGACTCATGCCTTATGGGTATAATTGGAGATCAATTAGTCCCCAACTCATCTCTAACGGGTACTATTAACGATTTAATGATATGTACGCACTTAGTCAATGAAATTTCACATGCGGCGTTGGCACACAGAGAGAGTATTCGCCTAACAAAACTGAGCACCCCGGTTCGAATCTCAGCTGGCGCAAATTTTTATTTTTATTTTTTAAAAGTGACTAGTCGCTTTTTATACCCATTCGGGTATAAAGGTGAACAATTAGTCTCTTCATAGGACATGCTCGAACAAAAGCGAACAGTTCATTCCATATAAAGAGATCAAAAGTGGTATTAGTCGCATGCTCCTTTGCGATTGCTCCCGGAGTCATCCCGGATTAGTCCCATTTTTTGCAGGGGTACTAAATATGTATGAATGTGTGTGTTGTCACCGCTCTCAGAGCGGCGCTCTGCATGCTTGGGGTGCGTATGTACACCCATATATATACTCAGATGTGAACAGTCAAATACGTGCGTAATAAATTTTGTATGAAAATATTATTTTGTAATTCGAAAATTTTTTAACGATAACACAGGTTTACAAAAAAACAAAAAGCTTATGCATATTAAACCAAACCTATATATCCCTATGTTATTCGACACGCTGAATGCGAACTCGAAGTCCGTTAGTCTCCACCACGTCAGGTTCGTGGTCAGTTGAAGGTCAAGTAGGGAAAAGTTCATTGAATAAACCTGAAAATTCATATACATAAGGTCTTACATTCCCTGAACCCGAATTCGAGGTCCGTTAACCACCATAATGTCAGCTTCGAGATCATTTGAAGGTTAAATAGGACATAATATTTATTCAATAAAATTAAAAAAAAAAATTGTTTTAGTTGTCACTGAAACCGAGTATGGAGGTCCCTTGATTCCTCAAGGTCATCTGGAGATCATGCTAAGGTCATCCCAAGGTCAAATTCCGATGAATTTTATTGAATTTTCAGGGTTATTCAATGAATTTTTCCCTACTTGACCTTCAAATGACCACGAACCTGACGTGGTGGAGACTAACGGACCTCGGATTCGCATTCAGCATGTCGAATAACATAGGTATATAGGTTTGGTTTAATATGCATACACTTTTTTTTTTGTAAACTGTGTAATCAAATATAAAGTATTCATTTTTACTATGCAATATTTCCTTCAGTGTATATGCCGAATAAAATTGTTAAAGTATCCGGCTATCTACGACCATTAAAGAATATTTCTCTTCTTGTGCCCATCACTGTCTTCGGGAAGGTTGCTCACTTATTTTTGACAAACGTCACTCAGATATAGATCAAAAAAGTTTAGTCAGCTTCTTTTCTTGGCAAATATGCATAAATATAAATCACACTGCTTATTTGTGTCTTGGTCATTTGGGTGTTTGCGTTGAACTTTACAGGTAGTATATGTTAATATAACAAATGGCTGCCAATTTGAGGGACGCCCAAAAGCAAAATGTACAATATGTATTTATTTGTGAAAAGTATGTCAGACCAACGAACTTGGTCTACCAAAAAAATAAAATAATTTAATAAATGCATTTTTAAAAGTACACAGATATTTTGAATTTCCAGATGTCTATCTATATTTTTTAACAAGTTCTTTATTTTTTATTTTATTTACAGATACCCGAAAAAGAAGGTGCTGCGCTGGCTGCTGCACATTCTATTGGTTTCTGTGAAGTTTCCGTGGCTGAATTTACCCCTATTTTATCAAAGGCCTTTGAAAAATTGATCATCGACTCGCGTGCTCGCCCACAAAAACAAGTACGCAAATTTTCGGTGAGCAAAATGTTGGGCACACTGATCGGTAGTAGCGGCTATGGCAGCAATCGGAATTTGGCCATCAATCAGGGTACCGTAATACCTTGCCACAAGGGTGAACTGCATAAAACACGTGTGCTAAAGCGTCGGCAGGGCTTCATGGCCACATCCAGTTTGTGACCATCTGCCGAAACGGATTGGTAATGAAGAAGAAGATACTAGAAAGAGAGAGTAGTGAACAGAGAAGGAAGAATGAAGGGGTGTTAACAAATTTTTATATATTTTAAAATTTAAATTTATAGGTTTAACAACAAGTAGTAACGTAATTACCAGTAAAGAGCTTTTTGTGTTTGTTATTCAAAAAAATTGCGCACATACTGCTCGTCGTCATTTAATGTACATACACATATGTATGTAGACATACATATATGTACATACATATGTATCTAAATTGAAATTGCCTGAAAAGAAGTTTGTTTGCTGAATTAATTCGTATTGCATAAAATTTTGAACATAGATCAAAAATATATTTAAATACATTTGTATCTATGTATATAATCCACTTGTGGAAAAACATATTTACATACAAATATTGTACTTCTAATTGCATCACAAATGTAATTAAGTATAAGTATAAAAACATTGTAAAGGTTTTGTTTTTAAAGCGAGAGTACAATGAAATCAACTTTTTTGTATTGAAATGGAATTTCAAATGTTACTAAACAAATTAATAACAGCAACTTGTTGCTGATAGCAGAAATCAAATCTCATTCTCTATCCAAAATAGTCACTGAATTTTTCAGTATTCAATCTAAGCGGGTTTAAAAATGTTACATTTTTATTTTTTAGTAAACCGTAAGTAAGTGTATTCAAGCATACATACATACACAGACATGTTAACCTATATACTTTTCCAATAAAACTGAGACAGTTCGAAATTTCATTTGAAAACAAAATAATGTTGAATTTCTAATATTGAAATTATGCGTTTTTTGTTTTTAAAAAATGCGGCTGAAAAAGAACTGTGATATGTATTTATGTAGAAAAATTGTAGTTTTTAAACTAACGTAGTTTTATATGTATTACTTGTACACAAATCAGGACATTATTCACTTAAGCACATCCGTTATGGAACGGAAATTTTTCCTTAAGAAATCATGGACGTATACTTTACTCAATGTAAAATATACAGCCCTGCCTTACGTACAGGCGTATTTAGGATAAGAAAATTATGGTAGGCTAAACCTATTCGAACTAACTGAAATTGTAATAATTTTCACTTTGATGTAAATTTTTATTAATTTCCGCTTGCAAGAGAAATTTTTTGCAGGTTTATGTATTTTTGTTTTATAAATTATTTTATGTTTATAAAATATAAATGCAAAAGAAGTTTTCGAAGTTTAACTTTTCGTATTTTGAAAATTTTTAAAATTTCGAGAGCTTTCCTAAGCGACTATGACTTCCAATAAAATTTGTTTTAACAAATCTACATACATAATTCACATTGAGAAGTCATATTACGATTTCATATTCCTTGTAGTAAAATGGATCATTATTATACTTTGCATCCGGTATTCAATTTCGAAATACAGTTGGAAAGAGCGATGCTGTGTATTGCGGTAACTTGGCTTAAAATATATCTAAGCCTACATAAAAGACCTACTGCAGAACACTTGAAACACAAAATGGTAAACTTCCTGCATACATATGTACATATGAATGCATATTAAGATCTTCGTTAGTGCATTTATATTTTCAAATTTGTCATTTGTTTTCTAATTTATGTTATTGGCTGAAAATAATTTGTATACAGTAAAAAGATATGTAATTTTAAAATAGACAATGAAATATTAAGTTAGAAATCCTTTGATCCGCAAGTAGTTCACTGACTAATGAAATATATAATTAAAAAAAAAATTTAATTAAACTTAAGCAGTCCGTAGTTGTATTGATTTCCACTGTATTATAACATTATGAAAAAGAAAATTTAATAAATTTCGCGAGAAATTTGATTCAAATAAAATAATAAAAAAATTCTTTTATTAAACAAATTTTAGAGGGTCATGTTTCTTCCTTTAACTTAAGCCGGATCCATCATTACGTAAACTTTTTATTTGCTCTGAAAAAAAGTCAGCGGTAAGTTAAAGGTGGGTCACACAATGGCTGGAGGTGTGGCCATTCTTACTGTTATATATCTTTTGTTCACTCGCTTATTACTAACCGAAAATTTGCAATCAATTTTTGACAAGTTTGAACAGCTAACACAGGGCAGCAGTTGAATTTTTGAGAATGCTATATGTACTGGTTTAATTATAAAGAAAATATATTATGTTATTAAATTAGTGAGCCAGCTTGGAAAACACAGAAATGTAAGCTTAAAGATAAATAGATTTTATAAAGTGTGAGGACGGAATGTTCAACAAGAAATTTAGCCCACAGAAGCAACCATAACATAGCACCATGAACCAGCAATACGACATCACCCAATAAACCACAGCAGAGGTTTTAAAGAATGCAGTTTTCGTGACTTTAAATGTTGCAGTCACATTCACTAACATTTCTTAACTGCAGCCAATAAATCACATGTTTGACTAAAGACTGCAAAGTTGAAGTCATTAGTCTTTTCTGTTATTCATGGCTAATTAGTCATTTTTGCAGTCTGAGGTGAATAATGAAAATCTAAAGCAATCTTTGCTTTCACTTCTTCACATGGCGGAATTATACCAGGTAAAATAATTAGAGCGAGAAGAACGATTTTGACACTGCCTTATTTTGAAAATTGCCTTTAAAATTTGACTATAAGGCAGCGAGAAAGCTGTTTTATTACTTCACCTGATTATTGCGCCATGACTTCTTCATTCAGTTATAATACTAATTTGTTTAGAAAATAAATGAGTACACAAATAGCTAAATTAAAACTCCAGTAGAATATAAAATATTTAGAAAATTAATTCCAGTAACTTCCAATGAAATAAATTTGTATTTATTATATTTACATAATCTGTACATACTATGTAAATGAAAAAATAACAAAGTGGGAATCTCGCCTTCATGCTAGTATTTAGAATGGTTTTCACTTAAAATATTACGCTTACGCCTTCCGCTTTTACATAAGGTTAAATTTGGATCCACCACGGAATCGCTGAAGGAAAAATCATTTATTATGGAAGACATTTTTCATATGATTAAGTATTTTCTTTTTGTAAATGATGAACGGTTTAAATGCAAACTAGTCAGTTCCGCTGGAATATTTTATTGAAAATTAAAAAATTTTAACATAAATCAATTCAATACATACAAAATATCATTTACTACTTATGTATGCGTAAATAATTTTGCTACAGTTGGGATGTAAATCAGTATAAAATCTAACAAACTCCTCCTCAGCCCAAATGTAATTTGGACATTCTCAACGAAAGACTTACGACACGAACTTTTCTTGCACAGAAAGTGAAAAAATTTTCCCAAAATGGACAGTTCACCGTAACAATAAACGATCTTGAAGTTGAAATGATCAAGACTTTTTCTGGCTTAGAATTAAAAGTCAGGGTTTTCACTGAAACGATTTTTCATCTCAACACGCGGACGTCCCTCTCATTCTTAACATTAGGATCCCATTATATTCTTCTTGAGAACGTTCCCTAGAGTTTTGTTTACATTTACATTATTTTTGCTAGAATTTAGCTGGGATCGAACCTGCGTAATCGATGTTCAAAGTCAGAAGCGTTAACCACTGAGCTATGTACACCCCGTAAACTCTTGTTGCTGATTCATTTTCCTTATTTAACCAACTACTATCAAGTGAGCTGATTTGCCGCTGTTTAAACTTGACAGCGTGGTTGTTGTTGTCAATTCTATACATCCATTTGCTTATTTGCTTTATTGTATAGTTTCAGGCAGGCTCTTCCTAACCTATGTATTTGTCAATATTATTGTGGCTTATGCCGAATTTCCACTAGGCATTGAAATGACAAAAAATGTATGCCATTAAAAAAAATGCCAAGTGGAAATGAACTTAATGACAATTTTTTTAACGAATAATACTAGTATTTTTTAAAGCCCAACTATGTAATTTGTCGTTTTTGCCATTTAATGCCTAGTGGAAATCCAGCGTTATTAACATTTTTATTTTTAATATTTTTATTGAGAATAAACAAGTGATTTATAAATCATAAATCAAAAAAAATAATAAAGACTAATTTTTTTTAGTTTTAGTCAGGACTAACAAAAAATGATTGCAATCACTCGGAACTTCAATCAAATTAATAATTTAGTTAAAAATTATTGCACTCTTTAACACCTCTGAACCACAGCAACACAAGTTAGAACAGCCAGCCACGCAACAAGCCACAGTAACATAAGTCATAGCAACCAGGGTTGCCGTTTTGAGCTTTTCCTACTAAAATTGCTGGGTTTTTTCCCGTTGATAGGATGGTAGGACGTTTAAAATTTTGGTAGGTTTCTTTGCACATAAAATATCTCTGGCTTGTTGTAATGTGTCACTTTGTTAGCACTGTGAGTACGCTTGCCCAATTTTGACAATATCACTTTTACCCTCATTCTGTTTCTTGGATGGGTCCAACTGTTTGCCATCGAAAACCTTTTAAAAAACTCGTTGCTTACTGGTATATTCAGAATCTTACCAATTACCTTCGGCAATTCTCTGAACTCCGTATACGCTATAAAAAGTTTTATCCACGGCGTATCTAAAGGGATATCAAGTGATTATTGATGGATGTAAAGGCAGGTTTATAAACCAGATATTTTTCTTTGAAATGCAGCTGCCAATGAAGAAGACAATCGTTCCCCAAGGTGTATTAGTCTGCTATTTATGATACGTGGGCAGTCACATATGAATGCTCTGGGGCTTCCTCCGCCAACTCACAAAATGCTAGGGGTTATGCAAGCGCATTTGGTCTCCAAGCTTTGCGACACAGTCCGCCCTTTCGTTGCCTTCCAACTCTTCATGACCCGGATCGTACCACAGCGTTCCGCTATTGTGGGCTTTTAAGTGATTGAGAGGAGTTTTACACAATCCTAATGCCGTTTTAAAAGAGTCCAAAGCGTTTAACCTGTCTAACTATCCGTCATAATATTTATTTTGGCTCCATTTGTCCTTCTACACAGACTTCGATTGCGAATACTTCCGGCTGGAATATAGTTAGGTATGTGCAAATTGGCAGATTTTTCTGGAATCTTGGTCCAAATACGCTTGCCCCAGTACTCTCGTCGTCCACCTTCGATCCGTCCGTATACCATACTAGGGACCCAATCATAGTTGTTATCACTTCGCAGAAGCATAACTTCAGCGGTCCCTTTTTCAAACATAATAGGAAAGGGAGGAATGCCTGTAATGATACCAAGGGCGTCCGTGGGACAAGTGAGCACATCTCCTGTGATGCCCACCAGGCCAGTGCCGCATATGTACAACGAGTCTTACTACCGTATTGAAAGACCACACTGAGGGAAAAAAAATTTTAGAATTAAAAAAAACGTGCCAGCTCGTTTTAAATTTGAGTAAATATGTACGTTATAAAATATTTCGTTGTGAAGTGCACATATGCTTTTTCGTAACTAAGAACGAAAAAAATTTAATATTTTGTTCCGTATGATGGTAATTTAACCTGGACCATCTTGGCAGCAACCATTTGAATCAACCCTGCAGTACGGGGGAGCGGCTACAGGACTGATGAATCGGTAACTGCCTGATAAACACCGTCAATTACCGACCGACTACTTTCAGTGTATTTCATCGATTACTTTTACAAGGCGATGTCCTAGGCGGTAGTCACCATCGACTCTCTCTGCACTACCGGTAGTTGGTAAAGAAGCTACTTACTCTCTGCACTACCGGTAGTCACCAAAGTAAGTACCTACTCTCTTCACTACCGGCAGTTACTGAAGTAAGTACATACTCTCTGGACTATCGGTAGTTACCAAAGTAAGTGCTTACTCTCTTTACTACCGGAAGTTGCAGAAGTAAGTACTTACTATCTGCACTACCGGTATTATTATTACAAAATATTAGGGTTACCGTTTTTGAATATTTACATTTATTTAGAATTTTAAAAAATCGTACCTTTTCATGTATATTTTTTAACTGCATCTACAAACCAGGCTATACTTAGTAAACAATTCAAAACGAATAGCATTTGCGGGAAAAAATAAATGGAGCTGCTGCTGAGATAGCCCAATTGAGTTTAAGATCTCTAAAAGCGTCTTTTCTTAAAAGGTGCCCAGCTTATATTAGAGTAAAAGGTCGCCAATTTGAGCATATTTTATCAGTAAATGAATAAATTTTTCTTCAAACAACTCATGTATATTTTATTTCACGTGAACCCATCCTTCACAAAAAATATTGATAGATATAGCCCTTGTTATAGACTCTGGTCCGAATTCCGGTAAGTAACATAAAATAATGTCAGGAGCAGATAATAATGTACCTTTGTACTATTTAGCATGTCATTGGTCGGTAACAAGAGCAACTTAAATTTAAATCTATTAAATACATTCTAGCGTGTCTTAGTCCTTAGCGCACAAAAACGGCTTTAACTTTGTTTTTTCTATTCGAAACAATAAGAGTGGCACCTTTCTGAAATCTCTATTAAATGAGCAATTTTTTTATGTAATGTAAAGTTATAGCTCAGTACATTTTTTTCACCAGAGATAGTCAAAGTTGGGGAAGAAATTATAAAAAAGTTAAAAATCCCAAAATAGTCCTAATTTTATGCTGGTTCCTTAATATATTTTAACTACATTGCGTTTGAGTATGGAGAAGCAACTATCTGGAAGTATTTTACATAAAAAATTTACTAAGTATAGCCTGGTTTGTAGATGCAGTTAAAGAAAATACATGAAAAGGGGCGGATTTTTTTATTCAAAAAAATATAAATATTTCAAAAACGGTAACACTTTTACCTGAAAATTTTTTGTTTATCATGATTCAATAATTAAAGGTTTGCTCATTAGTGACATTAGAGTTTTGACACTCCCTTAGCTCTCTTACAAAAGCTTTGCACACACACACGAACCCACACTCAGTGCCTTGCTAAGGGAGCCGATTTTGTCAAGAGAGAGCGAGAAAACTGTTTTTTGAGCAAACGTTTTATTATTGAATCATGCTTGAGCATAACTATATAAACCAAGACGAATTTATATAAGGTGGTGTTGTTTAATCAGCTGTGAGTAGCGTTTGATTGTCAAAATTTTATATTTTGTTAGTGAGTGAGTGAAAACGTGAGAGTGTTTGCATTTTCTGTCGCCCTTTTTCATTCGGAGAAGAATAACTGAAATTTGATAATGACCAGCTAAAAGCAAAAACAAAATACAAGTAATTGTTGTATTTGTTGAATCGATACCACCTTATATGAATTCGCCTTGATATAAACAAAAAAATTTCGTTTCGTTATTTATTTAAAAACAACTTATCAAATATTTTCATTTGCTTATTATCAATAAACAAAATATGAAAAGAAAAATTATTTCGTTAGTTATCAAAAAATATTAACAAAAAAATTCGTTGATTACACTGGATCACAAATTTTAGTTTGATTTTTGTTCTCCAGACGCCACTACCCAATTTCTATGTAGAATTGCTCGGAGATTTCGAAAACCGCTTTACCTTTTTTCTATGAATACGTTTTCGAGATATTTGCAATTTACTGTTATTCAGCTTAAAACAAAAAGTGGTTTCACTTAATCACGTATATCTTACAAACCAATTTAGCAACCTTAAAAGGAGATACGTGGAACCACATTTCCCGCTCATTAAGTACCGCCGCCGAAGAAGTAGTCGAGCCCGAAAGAACAACTGGTACGATGAGGAGTCTTAGGAAGTTGCAGAGAAAAAAGATGCCGCCTACAGGGCCACGCTGCGATCGGGCGCAACGCGCGCTATGTGGGACCGCTATAGGGATCTGAAGAGGGAAGCGAGACGTATTTG
>NW_016157451.1:140769-184993 GCF_001687245.7 Rhagoletis zephyria
AGCCGGATCCATCATTACGTAAACTTTTTATTTGCTCTGAAAAAAAGTCAGCGGTAAGTTAAAGGTGGGTCACACAATGGCTGGAGGTGTGGCCATTCTTACTGTTATATATCTTTTGTTCACTCGCTTATTACTAACCGAAAATTTGCAATCAATTTTTGACAAGTTTGAACAGCTAACACAGGGCAGCAGTTGAATTTTTGAGAATGCTATATGTACTGGTTTAATTATAAAGAAAATATATTATGTTATTAAATTAGTGAGCCAGCTTGGAAAACACAGAAATGTAAGCTTAAAGATAAATAGATTTTATAAAGTGTGAGGACGGAATGTTCAACAAGAAATTTAGCCCACAGAAGCAACCATAACATAGCACCATGAACCAGCAATACGACATCACCCAATAAACCACAGCAGAGGTTTTAAAGAATGCAGTTTTCGTGACTTTAAATGTTGCAGTCACATTCACTAACATTTCTTAACTGCAGCCAATAAATCACATGTTTGACTAAAGACTGCAAAGTTGAAGTCATTAGTCTTTTCTGTTATTCATGGCTAATTAGTCATTTTTGCAGTCTGAGGTGAATAATGAAAATCTAAAGCAATCTTTGCTTTCACTTCTTCACATGGCGGAATTATACCAGGTAAAATAATTAGAGCGAGAAGAACGATTTTGACACTGCCTTATTTTGAAAATTGCCTTTAAAATTTGACTATAAGGCAGCGAGAAAGCTGTTTTATTACTTCACCTGATTATTGCGCCATGACTTCTTCATTCAGTTATAATACTAATTTGTTTAGAAAATAAATGAGTACACAAATAGCTAAATTAAAACTCCAGTAGAATATAAAATATTTAGAAAATTAATTCCAGTAACTTCCAATGAAATAAATTTGTATTTATTATATTTACATAATCTGTACATACTATGTAAATGAAAAAATAACAAAGTGGGAATCTCGCCTTCATGCTAGTATTTAGAATGGTTTTCACTTAAAATATTACGCTTACGCCTTCCGCTTTTACATAAGGTTAAATTTGGATCCACCACGGAATCGCTGAAGGAAAAATCATTTATTATGGAAGACATTTTTCATATGATTAAGTATTTTCTTTTTGTAAATGATGAACGGTTTAAATGCAAACTAGTCAGTTCCGCTGGAATATTTTATTGAAAATTAAAAAATTTTAACATAAATCAATTCAATACATACAAAATATCATTTACTACTTATGTATGCGTAAATAATTTTGCTACAGTTGGGATGTAAATCAGTATAAAATCTAACAAACTCCTCCTCAGCCCAAATGTAATTTGGACATTCTCAACGAAAGACTTACGACACGAACTTTTCTTGCACAGAAAGTGAAAAAATTTTCCCAAAATGGACAGTTCACCGTAACAATAAACGATCTTGAAGTTGAAATGATCAAGACTTTTTCTGGCTTAGAATTAAAAGTCAGGGTTTTCACTGAAACGATTTTTCATCTCAACACGCGGACGTCCCTCTCATTCTTAACATTAGGATCCCATTATATTCTTCTTGAGAACGTTCCCTAGAGTTTTGTTTACATTTACATTATTTTTGCTAGAATTTAGCTGGGATCGAACCTGCGTAATCGATGTTCAAAGTCAGAAGCGTTAACCACTGAGCTATGTACACCCCGTAAACTCTTGTTGCTGATTCATTTTCCTTATTTAACCAACTACTATCAAGTGAGCTGATTTGCCGCTGTTTAAACTTGACAGCGTGGTTGTTGTTGTCAATTCTATACATCCATTTGCTTATTTGCTTTATTGTATAGTTTCAGGCAGGCTCTTCCTAACCTATGTATTTGTCAATATTATTGTGGCTTATGCCGAATTTCCACTAGGCATTGAAATGACAAAAAATGTATGCCATTAAAAAAAATGCCAAGTGGAAATGAACTTAATGACAATTTTTTTAACGAATAATACTAGTATTTTTTAAAGCCCAACTATGTAATTTGTCGTTTTTGCCATTTAATGCCTAGTGGAAATCCAGCGTTATTAACATTTTTATTTTTAATATTTTTATTGAGAATAAACAAGTGATTTATAAATCATAAATCAAAAAAAATAATAAAGACTAATTTTTTTTAGTTTTAGTCAGGACTAACAAAAAATGATTGCAATCACTCGGAACTTCAATCAAATTAATAATTTAGTTAAAAATTATTGCACTCTTTAACACCTCTGAACCACAGCAACACAAGTTAGAACAGCCAGCCACGCAACAAGCCACAGTAACATAAGTCATAGCAACCAGGGTTGCCGTTTTGAGCTTTTCCTACTAAAATTGCTGGGTTTTTTCCCGTTGATAGGATGGTAGGACGTTTAAAATTTTGGTAGGTTTCTTTGCACATAAAATATCTCTGGCTTGTTGTAATGTGTCACTTTGTTAGCACTGTGAGTACGCTTGCCCAATTTTGACAATATCACTTTTACCCTCATTCTGTTTCTTGGATGGGTCCAACTGTTTGCCATCGAAAACCTTTTAAAAAACTCGTTGCTTACTGGTATATTCAGAATCTTACCAATTACCTTCGGCAATTCTCTGAACTCCGTATACGCTATAAAAAGTTTTATCCACGGCGTATCTAAAGGGATATCAAGTGATTATTGATGGATGTAAAGGCAGGTTTATAAACCAGATATTTTTCTTTGAAATGCAGCTGCCAATGAAGAAGACAATCGTTCCCCAAGGTGTATTAGTCTGCTATTTATGATACGTGGGCAGTCACATATGAATGCTCTGGGGCTTCCTCCGCCAACTCACAAAATGCTAGGGGTTATGCAAGCGCATTTGGTCTCCAAGCTTTGCGACACAGTCCGCCCTTTCGTTGCCTTCCAACTCTTCATGACCCGGATCGTACCACAGCGTTCCGCTATTGTGGGCTTTTAAGTGATTGAGAGGAGTTTTACACAATCCTAATGCCGTTTTAAAAGAGTCCAAAGCGTTTAACCTGTCTAACTATCCGTCATAATATTTATTTTGGCTCCATTTGTCCTTCTACACAGACTTCGATTGCGAATACTTCCGGCTGGAATATAGTTAGGTATGTGCAAATTGGCAGATTTTTCTGGAATCTTGGTCCAAATACGCTTGCCCCAGTACTCTCGTCGTCCACCTTCGATCCGTCCGTATACCATACTAGGGACCCAATCATAGTTGTTATCACTTCGCAGAAGCATAACTTCAGCGGTCCCTTTTTCAAACATAATAGGAAAGGGAGGAATGCCTGTAATGATACCAAGGGCGTCCGTGGGACAAGTGAGCACATCTCCTGTGATGCCCACCAGGCCAGTGCCGCATATGTACAACGAGTCTTACTACCGTATTGAAAGACCACACTGAGGGAAAAAAAATTTTAGAATTAAAAAAAACGTGCCAGCTCGTTTTAAATTTGAGTAAATATGTACGTTATAAAATATTTCGTTGTGAAGTGCACATATGCTTTTTCGTAACTAAGAACGAAAAAAATTTAATATTTTGTTCCGTATGATGGTAATTTAACCTGGACCATCTTGGCAGCAACCATTTGAATCAACCCTGCAGTACGGGGGAGCGGCTACAGGACTGATGAATCGGTAACTGCCTGATAAACACCGTCAATTACCGACCGACTACTTTCAGTGTATTTCATCGATTACTTTTACATGGCGATGTCCTAGGCGGTAGTCACCATCGACTCTCTCTGCACTACCGGTAGTTGGTAAAGAAGCTACTTACTCTCTGCACTACCGGTAGTCACCAAAGTAAGTACCTACTCTCTTCACTACCAGCAGTTACTGAAGTAAGTACATACTCTCTGGACTATCGGTAGTTACCAAAGTAAGTGCTTACTCTCTTTACTACCGGAAGTTGCAGAAGTAAGTACTTACTATCTGCACTACCGGTATTATTATTACAAAATATTAGGGTTACCGTTTTTGAATATTTACATTTATTTAGAATTTTAAAAAATCGTACCTTTTCATGTATATTTTTTAACTGCATCTACAAACCAGGCTATACTTAGTAAACAATTCAAAACGAATAGCATTTGCGGGAAAAAATAAATGGAGCTGCTGCTGAGATAGCCCAATTGAGTTTAAGATCTCTAAAAGCGTCTTTTCTTAAAAGGTGCCCAGCTTATATTAGAGTAAAAGGTCGCCAATTTGAGCATATTTTATCAGTAAATGAATAAATTTTTCTTCAAACAACTCATGTATATTTTATTTCACGTGAACCCATCCTTCACAAAAAATATTGATAGATATAGCCCTTGTTATAGACTCTGGTCCGAATTCCGGTAAGTAACATAAAATAATGTCAGGAGCAGATAATAATGTACCTTTGTACTATTTAGCATGTCATTGGTCGGTAACAAGAGCAACTTAAATTTAAATCTATTAAATACATTCTAGCGTGTCTTAGTCCTTAGCGCACAAAAACGGCTTTAACTTTGTTTTTTCTATTCGAAACAATAAGAGTGGCACCTTTCTGAAATCTCTATTAAATGAGCAATTTTTTTATGTAATGTAAAGTTATAGCTCAGTACATTTTTTTCACCAGAGATAGTCAAAGTTGGGGAAGAAATTATAAAAAAGTTAAAAATCCCAAAATAGTCCTAATTTTATGCTGGTTCCTTAATATATTTTAACTACATTGCGTTTGAGTATGGAGAAGCAACTATCTGGAAGTATTTTACATAAAAAATTTACTAAGTATAGCCTGGTTTGTAGATGCAGTTAAAGAAAATACATGAAAAGGGGCGGATTTTTTTATTCAAAAAAATATAAATATTTCAAAAACGGTAACACTTTTACCTGAAAATTTTTTGTTTATCATGATTCAATAATTAAAGGTTTGCTCATTAGTGCATCATGATTCAATAATTAAAGGTTTGCTCATTAGTGACATTAGAGTTTTGACACTCCCTTAGCTCTCTTACAAAAGCTTTGCACACACACACGAACCCACACTCAGTGCCTTGCTAAGGGAGCCGATTTTGTCAAGAGAGAGCGAGAAAACTGTTTTTTGAGCAAACGTTTTATTATTGAATCATGCTTGAGCATAACTATATAAACCAAGACGAATTTATATAAGGTGGTGTTGTTTAATCAGCTGTGAGTAGCGTTTGATTGTCAAAATTTTATATTTTGTTAGTGAGTGAGTGAAAACGTGAGAGTGTTTGCATTTTCTGTCGCCCTTTTTCATTCGGAGAAGAATAACTGAAATTTGATAATGACCAGCTAAAAGCAAAAACAAAATACAAGTAATTGTTGTATTTGTTGAATCGATACCACCTTATATGAATTCGCCTTGATATAAACAAAAAAATTTCGTTTCGTTATTTATTTAAAAACAACTTATCAAATATTTTCATTTGCTTATTATCAATAAACAAAATATGAAAAGAAAAATTATTTCGTTAGTTATCAAAAAATATTAACAAAAAAATTCGTTGATTACACTGGATCACAAATTTTAGTTTGATTTTTGTTCTCCAGACGCCACTACCCAATTTCTATGTAGAATTGCTCGGAGATTTCGAAAACCGCTTTACCTTTTTTCTATGAATACGTTTTCGAGATATTTGCAATTTACTGTTATTCAGCTTAAAACAAAAAGTGGTTTCACTTAATCACGTATATCTTACAAACCAATTTAGCAACCTTAAAAGGAGATACGTGGAACCACATTTCCCGCTCATTAAGTACCGCCGCCGCCGCCGAAGAACGCCGAAGAAGTAGTCGAGCCCGAAAGAACAACTGGTACGATGAGGAGTCTTAGGAAGTTGCAGAGAAAAAAGATGCCGCCTACAGGGCCACGCTGCGATCGGGCGCAACGCGCGCTATGTGGGACCGCTATAGGGATCTGAAGAGGGAAGCGAGACGTATTTGTCGCAATAAGAGAGAGGCCGAAATACGTGAGTGCGAAGAGCTTGAAATGCTGGCAGACAGGAAGAATGCCCGAAAATTTTACCAGAGAGTTAGGCGACTTACGGAAGGTTTAAAGACCGGGGCGTACTCCTGTAAGAACAATAATGGCGACCTAGTAACTGATGTCCAGAGCGTACTTAAATTATGGAGGGAACACTTTTCCGCCCTACTAAATGGTAGCAGCACGGAAAGTTGTGGAGAAGAAGAACCCGAGCCCGCAGTCGATGATGACGGAGTCGACGTTCCACCGCCTGACTATGACGAGGTACGTATAGCAATAACGCGGCTGAAAAACAACAAAGCCGCTGGAGCTGACGGCCTGTTATTCAAGAACGGCGGCGCGGAGTTGATAAAGTGCATGCATCAACTCTTGTGCAGAATATGATCAGATGAACGCATACCCGACGACTGGAATTTAAGTGTGCTCTGCCCAATCCACAAGAAAGGTGACCCCGCCATTCGCGCCAACTACCGCGGGATCAGCCTTCTAAGCATAGGTTACAAGGTCTTATCGAGCGTATTGTGTGAAAGACTGAAGCCCACCGTCAATGAACTGATTGGGCCTTATCAGTGTGGCTTTAGACCTGGCAAATCCACCATAGACCAGGTATTCACAATACGCCAAATCTTGGAAAAGACCCGCGAGAAAAGGATCGACACTCACCACCTATTTGTCGACTTTAAAGCCGCTTTTGACAGCACTAAAAGGAGTTGCCTATACGCCGCTATGTCTGAATTTGGCATCCCCTCAAAACTCATACGGCTGTGTAAAATGACGTTGAGCAATACCACCAGCTCCGTCAGAATTGGAAAAGACCTCTCCGAGCCGTTCGCCACAAAACGGGGTTTCAGACAGGGCGACTCCCTTTCATGTGACTTCTTTAATCTGATGTTGGAGAAGATAATAAGAGCTGCAGAACTGAACCGCTCAGGAACAATTTACTACAAGAGCGTGCAATTGCTGGCTTATGCCGATGACATCGACATCATCGGTAACAAAAACCGCGAAGTCTGTTCTGCCTTTTCCAAGTTGGATAGGGAAGCAAAGCGCATGGGTCTGGTGGTAAACGAGGACAAGACGAAGTATCTCCTGTCATCAAACAAACAGTCAGCACATTCGCGCCTTGGCACCCACGTCACTGTTGACAGTTACAATTTCGAGAAAGTAGAGAATTTCGTTTACTTGGGAACCAGCATTAACACCGATAATAATGTCAGTATTGAAATCCAACGCAGAATCACTCTTGCCAACAAGTGCTACTTTGGACTGAGTAGGCAATTCAGGAGTAAAGTCCTCTCTCGACGTAAGAAAACCACACTCTATAAGTCGCTCATCATGCCAGTGCTGGTATATGGCGCAGAAGAATGGACAATGACAACATCCGATGAGGCGGCTCTTGAAGTGTTTGACAGAAAGATTTTGCGGAAGATTTACGGGCCTTTACGCGTTGGCGACGTCGAGTACTGCAGACGATGGAACGATGAGCTGTATGAGCTTTACAACGATATGGACATAGTGCAGCGAATTAAAATACAGCGGCTCCGCTGGCTTTGTCTTGTCGTTCGAATGGACACCGACGCTCCAGCTCTGAAAGTATTCAACTCGGAACCCGCTGGTGGTAGCAGAGGAAGAGGGAGGCCCCCACTGCGGTGGAAAGATCAGGTGGAGAAGAACTTGGCTTCACTTGGCGTTTCCAATTGGCGGTTCCGACTGGCGTGCTTTGCTGAACTCGGCCAAAATCGCTTAGGCGGTTACAGCGCCAAAAAAGAAGAAGAGAAGAAGAAGAAAAGGAAATACGTAAAATCAATGCTAATAAAATTCTCCATAAACCATATATACATCACATTCCGATAGGACTGATAGTGTCTGACAAATTAATTAATCATTCCAGTTTTTTTTTTAATGAAAAAATTAAAAAAAAACAAACTTTAACAGAAGAAAAATTTTAAAAATAACAGGTTCTGTGCAAAATATTTGCATTTATACTAAAGCCTGTTCTGTTACAAAAAAATCAAGTTATTGATGAAGAAATTTATAGATAAATAAGAAATAATGAGTGGTCAAGTGAAAATGCGAAAAGATTTTTTGTATGAAATATGAGCAGAAAAGCGTATTACTCAGGTGAACGTGGCGTATGAGTAACTTTCTTTCCTGCTCATGTTGGTGTTATTCGTTTTTATTTTCCATATTTTTAAATTCAATATCTCTAAACGTTAATGAGAAAATTGACTTTTCATTCCGTATACATTTGTCATAAGTAGCGTTTGATCACCACTTTGTTTTGTCCATAGAACATACGACAATACTAAAGTATTTTTTTCAACGACGATGGTATAATTTGATGAAATAGCGAGATATATTTATTAAATAATGATTACTTATTAGAAAAAAACATAACAAAAACATATACATGTACCTAATAAAAAATTCGGTACATCTTTTATGCTGTAAATATTTACGAATATACGTTTTATTTTTATAAAACAAAAAGCAATACCTAATTCAGTCTTTTGAACATTTTCATTTCTTCCATTTCATTGAAGACTCAGTGCAAGCTAAAATTTAGAGCGTGTAGTCCCTACGCGCGGAAGAAGTGAAACTTAATAGAGGAAATGCCAGAAAGAAAGAAATGTGCGATATACATACACATGTACATATTTTCTAACACACAAAAAACATATTTTTTTAACGACCTTTAATTTTATTTTTATAACCAACTGAAAAGTTTAATCATTATTTGTGGCTGAGAAAACATCCATATCTACAGTATTAACTACTAGATTGTGGTAACTAAAGAAAGATATGAAACGTTTTATTTCAATATTTTTAATATTTCTGGAAAAACCCGCATCAATAGTAGTCGCTCCTTAGGTTGTTGGGTCATTTCTACTATTAACCATTTCCAGTAAAAATTTTTCTTTAAAAAATTTAGTCAGTTCATCAGATTTAGCCAGCGAAACGCTGACGTTGATCTCCTGCGAGAATTACAGGTAGATCATAACAGTCTACTTATCTTTATCTTCATCTTAATCATTTATCTTCTTCTTCATCTCCATCATCATCTTCATCTTCATCTTCATCTTCATCTTCATCTTCATCTTCATCTTCATCTTCATCTTCATCTTCATCTTCATCTTCATCTTCATCTTCATCTTCATCTTATCTTTATATTTGTTTTTGATTATATTCTTGTCTTTGCATTAGTATTTTCCCGCCCAATTGGCGTTTAACGCACGTGATGTTAAATATTCAATAATTCAATAATTTGAGTTTAACTTTTTAAACAGGTGGCCACCCTCTTCAGGCACCTCAAAAATATTTAAATTGTGTTTCTGTAAGCTCTTTCTGTACTGTTTAGTATTTTAAGCGTAAGACTTTTGTATAATTTAACTAAATTTTACTTTTGAAACAGGTGGCAACCCTCCTACATTTAGCTAGAAAATACAACTTATTCAAAACCATTTCTTTTGATACCCATATTGGGATAATTCGTTTAACTTAATAAATAATTTGAATTTGATTTTCGTATATATGGCAACCCTTTAAAAGACTAAAACCATACTGCACATCTGCAGGTCAAGCCCCTCATGTTGACACCTCATTTTTGAAAATCGTACGAACGATACAGATTTTATGACTTGATGTTAAATATTTTACGCAACCCTCTGCGGCAGAGAAATTTTGAATTCGATTTTCTAACATGTGGCAACTCCTTTCATGGAACTAAAGCTATGTTGTAAACCAGAAGGACAAGGCCTTTCATGTGACACCTCATTTTTAAAAATCGAACGAACGATACAGGTTTTATGACGTGGTGTTAAATATTTAACGCAACCATCTCCGAACTCGATTAAGAAGTTTCACTTCAAAAAAATAGTTACTTAGTTTAATTTCCAATTTTAATTGTGTTGTTATAGCAGAGGACCATCGAATTGTCGTAAGTTCAAAGTTTTGCGATACATACGACAAACGTCTTATGATTAAAAAAAGATAACATTGTGTGTGCCACATACGACAAATGTTTTATAATTTAAAAAAAAGTACGTTTGTATGGGACGCATTTTCAGCACATACAACAAAAGGCATACCCAATCGTGAATATTATGTAACATACGACAAAATGCACACAAAATATCTCAAAAACTAAAGGAGATCTGCTGTTTATGTAGAAGCACCCACAACAATGAGGTAGGTATGTTTCGTGTGCCAACAGATGTTACGCAAAGAAGGGAGTAGATGAATGCGTGTGGTGTTAAACTAACTGGATCATCGAAAGTATGTGCTCTGTACTTCAAATCGAATGAAATCATTTATGCAAGTATTAATGCCAAGAGAAGACCGCCTCGAACCAGATGCAGTACCATCAAAGATGTTACCTGCTATGTCATCAGGTGAGGGATAATGATCAAAGTGTGGGTATGTTCTCAAACGCATTAGTGCAAAGGTATATCGTGAAAAATATAACGTCCAATAACTACAACCGCAGTGCGCCAAACAGATGTGAAGAAGTATCGCATAAAATTTATACTTTCGCCGATTTAGTAATAATAGATGGTCCTGATTTGCAGTAATTAATTTGAGTTGTAAGTTGTAAATTGGTATTGTGGGACACAACCCAACTCAACTTTGAAAACGTAGCTGTCTGTCAGTTGTCTGGCACCAGCATCCTCGAGCTCATCGGTAAAACATAATTCGTAACTGATTCCATTTTTTGCTTTTAACTATTTTAATATCATCGAAATAACATAACATTATTAATAAACCTAAATTTGTATCGAATTTCCGACTTTTTCAATGGCTACAGTCAACTGAAAACAGTTGTGAACGGCAGAAGCAATCAGTGTTACCGTTGTGCGACTAAAGTGTCAAATTGACACTTTTTAGAGATCAATGCCCCCTGACAACGACTTTTTAGAAATAGGCTTATTTTGAAACTTTTCTTAAAAACCATGCGACTTTTGCCCCTTTTCTTTGATTAAAAATTCTATATAAACATTTTGATAAATTTTCATAAAATATATTTCGTTTCTTACATATTTAAAAATATTTTTAGTATTTACTTTTCAAAAGCGGCTTCAAATTTACATCTCTGGCAAGATTTTGACTGATTTCATCCATTTTATAGTGACAAAATTTGTGCGCAAAGGTGGTCGGAATCATTCCCCCGTGCATAAAATCACCCGCACTAAATCCTCTAGAAAAAATCCCCCCAAAAAAAATCTCCCTGAACAAAAATCCCCTGGACAAAATCACCTCCAAACAATATTCCCCCGGACAAAACGCCCCGACCGGCAACAAAGAAAGGATAATTCTACTTAGTGAGGGTTATAATCCCTAAGCTCGGCCGAAGGCCGCCTACGCAGAAAGAAGTTCTGCGCAAAAATTCTTCCGCGCCTCTTTTCCAGCAACAAAGAAAGGAGGATTCTACTTAGTAAGGGTTATAATCCCTAAGCGCGGCCGAAGGCCGCTTACGCAGAAAAAAGTTCGGCGCAAAAAGACTTCCGCCCCTCTTTTCCGGCATCACGGAAAGGAGAATTCTACTCAGTGAGGGTTATAATCCCTAAGCGCGGCCGAAGGCCGCCTACGCAAAAAGAAGTTCTGCGAAAAAAGACTTCCGCCCCTCTTTTCCAGCAACAAAGAAAGGAGAATTCTACATAGTAAGGGTTATAATCCCTAAGCGCGGCCGAAGGCCGCTTACGCAGAAAAAAGTTCTGCGCAAAAAGACTTCCGCCCCTCTTTTCCGGCAACACGGAAAGGAGAATTCTACTTAGTGGGGGTTATAATCCCTAAGTGCGGTCGATGGCCGCCTACGCAGAAAGAAATGGTCAGCGGAAGAGTTCGGCGTATCCAATTAAATTATGGAATCAATATGACACAGTTTTGACTAACTTGGCTAGAACCACAAATGCTTTGGAGGGATGGCACGGTGCTTTTAACACCAAAGCTGATGGGGCACATGTGTCATTGTGGAGGTTCATTAATTTATTGAAGGAGGAACAAGGTCTGAGCGAAGCCACGTTTGTTTTAGGTGACACTGGTGCAGAAGCTCCAGTGAGGAGAAAGAAGTATCGCGACTATAATGCTCGGCTGAAACGTATTGTGCAGTCGTATGCGGATTCCGATATTCTTACATATTTGAAAAATGTTGCTCATTTAATTGCCGTTTAATGTTGATGATGGTAGTTTTTCTGCGTAATTATTCATGCTAATTTTGTATTGTTATTGTTGAATAAAGATTTGCTTCATGCTTTTTGTGTATATTGCTATGCAGAAGCTATTAGAAGGTTTGTTTTGCATGTTTTAGACCGGGGGGATTTTTTTGTATTATTGTTGTTACTGGCGATATATCTGCGTAGTTGTTGCAGATAATATTTGTTTTATTTTTAACGTTGTTAATACCGGTTTTAGGAGCAGCGGATAGCAAGAGCCCCTATTGTGGGCTATTCTTCAGGTGATTTTGTCCGGGGGAATATTTTTTGGGTGGGATTTTATCCAGAGGATTTTTGTTCGGGGAGATTTTTATACGGGGGACTTTTTCTGGAGGATTTCGTCCGGGTGATTTTAGGCACGGGGGAACAATTCCTAGAGCCGATTGCCCCTTTCTCTTTCCGTATGTGAATAAGGACTAAATTTGCAGTAATACCCTTTAATAGGGTTCAGTGTAACACCAAATACATTTTTCACCGTGGAAGGGCAACATTTCGTTTAAAATGCTCCCCTTGGTGTTCCCGAAGCAGATAAGTTATTCCTCTTCTCTTGCCAACGCAACGACGACCCTTTTCAGGGGTATGGGAATGTTTTCTATACCAATATGACCTTGCAATAAAACAAGTTGTGTTTGAATCCGCTAAACCATAACGCATTCGTACATACGTATGTATGTAGCTTTTGTTATATGCTTCATCGTACCATAAATGAACCAAAGCCGAAAAGGGGTTAATGTGAACAAATATACGAATTATTTACATTTAAACATTCAAAAAAGCGTACGTCATATATTGATTTCACTTTGTTTATTACATTATGCTCTCTTGTAGCTANTATGCGGATTCCGATATTCTTACATATTTGAAAAATGTTGCTCATTTAATTGCCGTTTAATGTTGATGATGGTAGTTTTTCTGCGTAATTATTCATGCTAATTTTGTATTGTTATTGTTGAATAAAGATTTGCTTCATGCTTTTTGTGTATATTGCTATGCAGAAGCTATTAGAAGGTTTGTTTTGCATGTTTTAGACCGGGGGGATTTTTTTGTATTATTGTTGTTACTGGCGATATATCTGCGTAGTTGTTGCAGATAATATTTGTTTTATTTTTAACGTTGTTAATGCCGGTTTTAGGAGCAGCGGATAGCAAGAGCCCCTATTGTGGGCTATTCTTCAGGTGATTTTGTCCGGGGGAATATTTTTTGGGTGGGATTTTATCCAGAGGATTTTTGTTCGGGGAGATTTTTATACGGGGGACTTTTTCTGGAGGATTTCGTCCGGGTGATTTTAGGCACGGGGGAACAATTCCTAGAGCCGATTGCCCCTTTCTCTTTCCGTATGTGAATAAGGACTAAATTTGCAGTAATACCCTTTAATAGGGTTCAGTGTAACACCAAATACATTTTTCACCGTGGAAGGGCAACATTTCGTTTAAAATGCTCCCCTTGGTGTTCCCGAAGCAGATAAGTTATTCCTCTTCTCTTGCCAACGCAACGACGACCCTTTTCAGGGGTATGGGAATGTTTTCTATACCAATATGACCTTGCAATAAAACAAGTTGTGTTTGAATCCGCTAAACCATAACGCATTCGTACATACGTATGTATGTAGCTTTTGTTATATGCTTCATCGTACCATAAATGAACCAAAGCCGAAAAGGGGTTAATGTGAACAAATATACGAATTATTTACATTTAAACATTCAAAAAAGCGTACGTCATATATTGATTTCACTTTGTTTATTACATTATGCTCTCTTGTAGCTACCCTGCAGCGAAAAGCTGAACCAGTATGCACAAATTCCAGTTCATGAACTATTATTTAAGGATAAAAGTCATACCAGTTCGTCATGGACCGTAATTATACCAGTTCCTCGTAGAAAAACGTAAACTAGTTGGTAGAAATTCTAGTTCGAAAACTGGTATTAAATGGGAGAGTCATACCAGTTCGTCATGGACCGTAATTATACCAGTTCCTCGTAGAAAAACGTAAACTAGTTGGTAGAAATTCTAGTTCGAAAACTGGTATTAAATGGGAGAGTCATACCAGTTCGTCATGGACCGTAATTATACCAGTTCCTCGTAGAAAAACGTAAACTAGTTGGTAGAAATTCTAGTTCGAAAACTGGTATTAAATGGGGAAGCCATACCAGTTCGTCATGGACTATAATTATACCAGTTCTCCGCAGAGAAATTCCAAACCAGTCAGTATAAATTCTTTTTTTTTTTATTAGAAATGTCAATTGACATTTGAGTATGGCAAGGCGTCTGTAGACCCTCTCAATTTCCAGGTTATCCTGAAGAGTGCTGTAGCGAGCGTTGATCCAATCCTGATTCCCGCAGCAAAAAACTTCCACGAGGACAAGAGTGGTGGCTCACAAAATTCAATCAAATCTTCATCAATTAATTACAAAAGTATCAAGAGATTATCTACTGTAACCCAACAAAATTTCTGGCTGTGCCAATAAATGCAGTCTTAACAAATGACAAGGCGTTTGCACTGTATGTATACATACATCTGTTAGTCTATAGACATTTATACTGTCATTTACAATTTATCACAACCCTATACCGGGTAGCTCTTTAGTGAACATTTTCTTTATATATTTTTACATACTCATAATATTTTAAAAGTTTTTTTTCTTTAAACTGGTTACGTTATTGATCATAAATATATCTTCTTTTTTCCATATCAACAAACAGTATACAAAAATAAGAAACTGATTTACACGACATCTTCGTCATTATATACATTTTTCCAGATGAAGTCGTTGTAACAAAAATGTAGATAAATTACTTATATTAATAATCCTATACTAGAAAAAAAAAAACATTGTTTTTTTTTCCACATCCTTTTTTTTCCTTTTAAAGGAGCATATTTAATTTCGTCTCGCATAGGAAGTGTGTCAGCTCTTTAAAGTAATTTAAGTTGGACAATTTGAAAAATTCCTTAAGATTATGTGCATGTTTAAAAAATGAATAAGTGGTTCTAGCAGCCGAAAACCTTGAGCATTTAAAAATTAAGTGATCACTATTCTCTTTCACCTGGCAGGAGGAGCATAATTTCCCTATCCCCCTTTTAAATATGCTTAAATATTCTCTCCCATACGTATGACCTGTCATTAAACGATTAATCAATTTGATGTCATAAACATTTAAATCACTTTTTATATCCCTAAACCACGGAGGCTTTTTAATGTCTTCAATGTTATCCGCAAAAAAACTACCCTTCGTAGTACTTAGCACCTTGAACTCATTTTCCCATTCCAACCAAATCTGCCTATGAATTTTGCATAAAACTTCCCCCAATGTCAATTTCACCTTTACAATCGACTCCTCACCAACAGCAGCCTTAGCATAGAAATCCGCTTTTTCATTTAGACCAATGCCTACATGACTTGGCACCCACATAACCCTGGCACATTCACAAACTGAATTAGCAATCCTGTTGTGAATTGCAGCCACAATGAAATTAGATGTCTTACTCTTATCTAGTAGTTTAACAGAAGCCATACTGTCAGTGATAATAACCCATTTTCTGATGTTTTTGGAGGTCAGAAAAAGGACTGCTTGCCAAATCGCAATCAGTTCTCCGTAAGTAGAAGAAGAAGTATCGTTAATTTTAAACATATTCGCAGAACTCCTTTGCGGATCATAAAAAGCCATGCCAGTTACACTATCAGTAACCGAAGCATCGGTTGCAATGAGGTAGAATTCCTCATTCTTCAATTCATTGAAGCTGGCCAAAACCAAACTCTTTAACTGCTCGTTATTATAGTTTCTCTTAGCACCACACAGGGACGATCCTATTACCCCAAAATGCTTATGCTTTTTAAACTTGGTTCTATAGTCTATTTTGTCAAACAAAGGTCTGTACTTATTGTACACAAAGCTATAGCTACATCTACCGAGACCACCCAAAGACAACCCAACTCTGATATTTTCATTGCTCAACCATTGTTTACCTAATTCTTTTGCCGCCAACCATTCCGCCCTCCTAAAAGGGGGAAGCTCACCCGCAAGCGCATATCTAACATGAATTGGTGAACTCGGTGGAAGACCAAGACACCGTCTGAGGGAATCATTGAGGATGCCTTGCATTTTTTTGTGAAAACCCACAGGAGCATCCGCGTAGGTTGTATTAGCATATTCAGCTTTGCTCCTCACATAAGACTTGTAAAAATTAATCGCCACTTTAGGCTCGAAACCCCCTTTAATTGTAGTTAACTTTTTGACTAGATTAATACTTGACGATACCGTGCTTTTGACATTTGAGACATGTTCCTTAATGGAACCGTTTGCACTTACGACTCTACCAAGCCACTTCAACCATCTAACCTGTAGGATATCCCTGCCGCTACACCTAAGATTGAGCTCATTGTTAGCAAAAGAGTTCAAGCACATAAATTTAGTTTTGTTTACATTAATCCGCAAATTTAGGCCCCTGAACATCTCCTCAAAGTCCCTCAAGCTACCTTCCAATCCATGGACAGCATCTTCCATATAATCCCCACTGTATAGGAGAGCAAAATCGTCAGCAAATTGGAAAATTCTTAAATTATCGTTTTCTAAGCAATGAAGTCCGGCAATGCACACGTTGAAGAGCAAAGGAGAAAGATAGCTCCCCAGAGGAAGACCATTTTGAACCTCAATTTTCTGTGTTCCAAGCAGCAAAGTCCTGTTAGCAAAGAAGTTGACCACCCAATTACACATCCTACCATCTATACCCACTCCAATCATAATCTCACCAAGCAAAGCAACGTCTACACAATTGTAAGCATCTGAAATATCCAGAATATATGCAACCACTTTCTTCTTAACCTTTTTAAGCTTGCTAGTCCAAAACAGAAACTCGTTTATGCACATCGAAGCCGATTTGCCTTTGCGATACGCAAAACTGTTACTTGGCAATTTGTCATTTTCCTCTATCCAGCTGCTGAGTTTCTCCTTAACCATCATGTTAAGGGACTTAACAATCACCGAGAGCAGGGAAATAGGGCGAAAGTTTCTGAAATTACTAAGATCCTTACCAAACTTCGGAATGGGCACAATCTTTATGACTCTCCAGCTGTCTTTAACCTCATTTAGATTGAAACATTTCTCTAAGTCCTTCACTAACATAGCTTTGGTTTCATCTGGAAGCTTCCTAATCATTTCGAAGGTTATACAGTCAGCTCCTCCAGCCGACTTCTTTTTTTTTTCAATACATTATTTAGGTCATCCACAGAGAATTTTATTACGTCCGCCACATCATACGCACAGTTAGGACTCCGAACCATCTGCCAGCCATTTTCATTAGTAGCCATCACTACTTGGTCCTTCAAGAACTTCAGGAAATTCTCATTATTGTCACTCATCCACCTATTGTCAGTTTTACTACCTTTTACTCTATTCACAAACCTCCACGCATCAGTGGAGTTTGGATTTGCATTTAGTTCACTTATCCTAGCTTTATAATTATTACTCTTGGCCTGCTTAACAGCTTTTTTCCACTCTTCCTCAAGCACACAAAGAGATTCAAAGTCGCAAACATTACACTGGTCTACAAATTTCAACTTTTTTTCTGCGAATAAGACGGGACCTGGTGTTTCTGAACGGATTTTTCGTGCTGAACACGAATCCGGGGTCAAAAATGTCCCATCACGTCACGTTTTCGAGAAAAAAGGGGTTGAAACCCCTAAAAACAGCGTTTTTGGCCATTTTCGAAAAATTATAGAGCTGAACCCTGACGTGGTACAAATTTTGCATATATCAGAAATTAAAGGCTAAACCGTGCCCTTTCGAATGAGCCCTATGCCGAATTGATCGCGTGCACCCTTAAAGCAGGGGGTGTATTTGTGTTTAGGGGTGCAGGAAAAATTGATCACAGAAAGAATTTAATCTTAAACGATCATAGAAAATTAATAATGCCAAGGTTTTAACTATATTAAAAGTCGCTGATTACGAATCTGCAGTTAGATTTTAAAAATTTAAGATGACGGGTCGAATATGGTGGATATAAAAATTGGACTCCTAGACACAAATACACCCCCTGATCTAAGGGTGCATGCGATTAATTCGGCATAGGGCTCATTCGAAAGGGCACGATTTAGCCTTTAATTTCTGACATATACAAAGTTTGTAGCACGTCAGGGTTCAGCTCTACAATTTTTCAAAAATGGCCAAAAACGCTGTTTTTAGGGGTTTCAACCCCTTTTTTCTCGAAAACGTGACGTGATGGGAAGTTTTGGACCCCAGATTCGTGTTCAGCACGAAAAATCCGTTCGGAAACACCAGGTCCCGTCTTATTCGCAAAACCCTTGTAGACCAGTGTTATTAGTCAGGTGAGCTTTTTTCCTGGCCGCAAGAACCCTCCTAAAGAGACTGTTTAAATCATTATTCCACCACGCTTTAGGTGCTCTTTTTACTTTATTTAAGTCAATCGAAGCATTTTTTATTTCTTTCCTAATAGCATGAGTGAGTTCCTCTACCCCACTATCAACAAAACATTTCGACAGCGCAGAGCTTAGTTTTTTCTTCTGCAAAAAAAAATTTGCTCTTTTTTTCAACATTATCTATTTCTATTATAATTGGCCTATGATGGCTGCCACCAACATATCCGAGATTGCATTTCCAAGACAAATTTTGAGTTATATTAGAAAAAGAAAGATCCAAAACCGATGCACCCCCTGGCGCATTTTTATTGAACACAAAGGTTGGACTACCATCATTTAGGCACACCAAGCCACATTTCCTTGTACAATTAAACAGAACTCTGCCTTTAGGCTCATCCTTATTACAACCCCAATCTTTCATCTTGGCATTAAAGTCACCCAAAAATAACACATTCTCTTTTCCCTCCAAAAAATTTAGAACCCTACTAATTTCATAGTCGAAAACATTTCTGTTGGTTCCAGGCGGAAAATAGGCGGAAACAATAACCAAGTTTTGCAAAAGATTTGTAGTCCTCACTATTACAATGTCTTGCATCGTATTGAATCTAACACGTTGCAATCTCACCTCTTTCTTTGCCCCGATGGCCACCCCACCATAACCATCATGCCTATATTTAGTTATTAGATTAAAATTAATTAGCTTGTGTCCCTCCTTAAAATCTCCAAGAGAAAACACCTCCTGAAGAACAACAATATCAATTTGGTTCACTTCAATAAAAAACTCAATATAATTACGGTTGGCTTTAAGACTTTGGCAATTAAGTTGTAATATTTTCACCATTAGATTCTGGGTTTATATATAATCTATCATCAACATTACTTTTAACTAAATTACCAATAACCTTAAGAATCGGCTCGTCTGCTTGAATCTGAAATTTTTGAGCTAGCTGATTTAGAAGCTTTTCTATCTCTGACAATCTATGCCATCTTTTGTCTTCAAACACAGGTACAATTTGTCTACTTTCTCTTACGACTCTATCCTTTCGACCTGGCTCCTTACCGTCAGCCATTCCTAGCTTAGTAACATAGTTGAATTTTCTTTTAGTCAGTACTCTGTTCGTAATTTGCATATGAGCCCTTTATTTTGAAAGTGGTATAAGTCATTTCCCAGTTCTTGTGCTTAAATGACCGGTTACTGGTATCTTAAAGCGTCGGTTATTCGTGTCAACTTCATCAACGAATGGTAGAAGGTTTTGCAATTAGTTTACGACGATAGTACGATTTACAGATGCATACAGTTACAAGTAGCCGGTCTTTCAAGCCGGAAAGTTTTCGTCATAATTCTCAAGCAGAGAGAATCTGTTGTTTCCCAAAACGTCCCCATATTTGTCGAAAACTTCGCGCTTTGACATTTTCTGCACTGTCTTAATCTCAATAACCTGCCTTTCCTTTTCCCACGAAGGGCAAATAGATTTCTGCGTAGCAACATGATTGTCATTACCACACAAAATGCAACTCGGTCTGTCACTTGTAGATTTAGGAGCACATCCTTCTTCCTTACCACAAATTATGCATCTATTTTTTGCTCTGCACGACCAAGCCGACCACAGTTGTAGCATTGCTTGGCCCTTGGAAAGAAATGTCCGACTTTAAAGAACACACAGAAAATTTTTACTGACTCAGGAACAATTTTCCCTTCAAAGCCAATCTTAATGGAAAAAGTGGGCACAAACTTCTCCCTGTTGTTGGGATCCCTTCTGGTAATTCTAGAAATAGATTTAACCCTGACATCTGACTCTAAATTTTGCAAAATTTCGTCTTCCAAGAAATCCAACGGTACCTGACGAATGACACCATAGGTCTCCGTGAAACTTCTTGGAATGAACACACGTATGCCTAACTCCATTTTTCATTCTCTACACTATTGTTAGCATCGGCAATCGAGTCAAAGAACACTTTATACAGTGAGCGCCCTATAGACAAGATGTTGTACATACCAGGGACATTTAATCTCCTAATTTTATCAAAAAGAAAAAGCCCGTTTCTAATTCTTTTATTATCAAAATGTACACTGCCGGACGTATCCATTAATACAATGGCATCCCCATTGTAGTCATTAGGATATAGCAAACTTTCATATCTATTTCCATTCCCCAAATTATTATTAGCCACTGCACCATTCGAGTTTTGAGGAACTGTGTTATCTTTTAAATTTTTGGAAATTACCCCCTGAGCTACATTTTGTGTACTGCAGTTTTCATTTGCAAAGTTGTTAACAATAGCACTGGGAACTTCATTTGGCACTAAAACATTTTCACTTATATTGTTCATTTAATTTACTCCCTCAGTATCATTTAGCAACCCAACATTAGCTTGCAATTCAAAAGTCGACTGAACTGGGACCAATAATCTGGAGATACCTGTAGCGCCGCCAGCACCACCATTTTCAGCATCATTTAACTGTAAGAACCCTGTTTAAGAAGCATTCCACTCATTGGTATTCCCTGCACATCCATATTATTTTCCGACACTTCTCTTGAGTCCGTAAAGTCCTCAAGTAACCTATTTGCATCACTTTTAGCTCCCTGCCACTTTTTTTTCTAGTTTTCTTAGAAAAGCCTTTCATAGACGGCGTTGGCATTAGCTCAACGCCACTTATGATGGCCGCACCCGACGCCGCCGAAGCAGCCTCCATTTTGCAATAAAAAAACTGACGCTCAAAAAGTTATTCAGCCGCTACCACTTACCAAAAACAGGAAAAAATTACTCCGCTACTGACGCACCAGCTACAGAAACGTCCACAAACACCTTATTAAATAGTTTATAAAAACTCACAGATATTAATCAAATTTTAATAACTTTATTTGAAAGTAAAAGGCTTTTAACACAGCTGTACCAAAATCAGAAAAATGCCACCACTCGTCTGCTGAAACGACTCCGCTGTTGCTTGTAGAAAACACGACCTCTCGCTACAGACGCTCAAAAAGGAATGAGTATAAATTCTAGTTCATTAACTAGTATGTGCTAAAGCGACGGCCTACCTTTTTGGTGATTTCGAACAACTTATGCGATCAGCGACATCTGTCTTTGAATAGCCACAACCAAAACTCAAATGCGGTTAATTGCTTTCATCATGAATGTCGGCTGTGACGTCGAGTGAAGACTACCGATTCTGGTTCTGAGATCTCAGGTACGAGTGCGCTTGGAGGTTGTTAAAGTAAACTAAGTAAATTAATTTAAATAATTATTTCAATTTAAGTATAAAATAAAAATTGTACATAAATTAAATTTCATTTGGAAAAAACCTAAATACTCAAATACCATAAAAAATTAAAATAATTCTTCTTTTTTTTTAAACAACAAAATTTAAAAATAACAAGAGATCTAAATAAATAAATAAAATAAACATTAAAAAAAAGATTCGCTCACTGAGATACGAACTCGGATCCCTTTATTTGGCGTACCGAAGCTTTACTCTGTCGACCATTGCCAGTTTCAGCGCCGCGAGCAAAATGGCATAGTTATGTATGCTTTTCACAGGGGATGAATAGGCAGTCTATCCCGTCAACTGGTATGATAATACTAGTATTTCTACTGGTAGCGTGCTGATGCAGGAGCGGGCAATTGACATCTCCTATGACACCGCCATGTTAAAAATACCAGTCGCTAACATTGAAAAAGGATACAACGTGAACTAGTTGGGCTGAAACGCAAACTGGTAGCGTTTTGGTTCACAACTGGTAGCTTTCCCTGCAGGGTAGTTATAATGTCAAAAATCTGCAAACAACCAAATTAACCCTTTGAGGTGCGAGTGCTATGTTTGCTACAAATTAACATCAATTGAAGCGCATCATGGTGAAATTATACCAGGTGTAGTAATAAGAGCAAGATGAAAGATTTGAGACTATATTTTTTGAATATTGTCCTTTAAAAATTTTTATAAGGTAGCCAAATGTAAAAAATAATGGAAAATAAAGCGAGAAAGCTGATTTATTACTTCACCTGTTTATAATTTCTCCATGGAAACGCATCAGCATAAATGCATACGTACACTAATTTTGAGAATTACTTCAATATTACCTTCAAAGAATTTTAACTTCATTCGTACCTTATACCGGGGACAGACATCTGGTACTTACATTCTGGTAAATTTATTGTGGTATTTAAAATACTACCATAGTGACAGACGTTAACTTATTATTTCAGTGTCAAATCACATGTTTTTGAAAAACAACACATAAACATAAAAATGCAAAAATTGCTTATATATTACATCAAAACTTGCTGTACAAACTTTTGGCTTCAATCGCGCGAAAATTTTAATGATTTTTTGATAAATGAGCTGCTGACGTCTGTCATTTTTAGGTATGTTCAGTGCGAAATGCCCACTCACGATGAGAATACCACAAAATTACAATCTTCGGAAAGTTGTATTCTTTCTACAAAAAATACTAGGTTGCTCACGTAGTTTTTTGAAGAATATTATATTTGGTGACAGACATATGGTACTTTGGAAATGCTACGAAGAAATACCAGATGCCTGTCCCCGGTATAATATGCGCTTACACATATGGACAGAAACGAATACCTCATAAAGGAAACCTGTTATTAAATGAAATAAATGTTTTATGAAACTGTTTTAATTTTTTTTTTTGTTTTTATTCGCCTAATGTTTTTGCGCGTTTAGTTTCTTATTAAAATATTTAATTCTAAAAAACATCCGGCACTTATACAAAAATTATTTATTGTATTTTTCTACATACGTATGTATGTATATCAGTGTCCTGACGTGGTTGTGTGAGCATAATTTTGTAAGAAAATGCTTATTTCTTGCAGACTTATTCAGATCCGAACTTTCGTGTGCTTCAGGCATTTCAGGCACAGGAACCTCCCAGGGCATGGGAACTCAACCTGGGCATAAACGCTTGCGTTTAAAAATATTTGCCTGCAATGCGCAAGTAATACATGATTTTCACAAACACGGGAAGAATCCTCCAATTGAACACCGCAGTTGTTCTCCCAACGAAGTCTTCTAACTTCGCAATTAGGCGCCTTAAAGCATCGCACCACTTTAACGTCTTGGCACTTGCCACACACAATGCAACGTTCGTAGTTCCTGCTCTTTTTCATTTTTGTATATGTATCTATAAATAGATGTGGTTGAAAAACAAAACAAAAAAAATCACACAATTCAAAACCCTCACAGCACGCAATTGAATTTTTAATGAAAAAATTATAGTTTAAAAAACTAAAACCTCGCTATTATAATTTGCATTCGTACTGTCATCAGGTATGAGAATAGAAAATAATAAAAGGGAGGTAAAAAAATAGAAAATGCCAACTTGAAAAGGGTTAACAGTTACGCAGTGTCTACACACACGCGCCACGGTAACTTTTACCGTAGATCTACGGTAAAAATTAACGTAGATCTGCGGTAAAATTACGTGGATTATGTGTTGCCGGAGAAGTGGGGCAGAACTTCTTTAGGTGTAGGTGAGCTTAGGGGTTATAACCTTTACTACTCAGAATTCTTTTTGTGTTGCCGGAGAAGTGGGACCGAACTTCTTTCTGCGTAGGCGGCCTTCGTCCGCGCTTAGGGATTATAACCCTTAAGTGGATCTACGGTAAAAGTTACCGTGGCGCGTGTAAGTAGACACTGCGTAACTGTTAACCCTTTTCAAGTTGGCATTTTCTATTTTTTTACCTCCCTTTTATTAGCTCGGGATGTAACTATGACAGTATAGTCGGTGTTCAAAAGAGAGAAATGTCAAAATCAGTTCTACCTTATTTAATATGCCTTGGCTTTATCCAGAAAAGTTGAGGAACGAAACTATAGGAATTAATTCGTCCAGAAATATACATTCTTTTTTTGCAAATTTCCGCTTAAGTACATGTGCAGGCGATATTTTTGTTTCTGACCAATTTGAAACGTGTGCAATTTTCAAGAGTTGGTTTATACTTGTGGGACTCCAACGACGATAATTACTAGACCCCCAAGGCGAGCACTGCAATGTGTTCCCTTTTTTATCCATATTTTAGCGCTTCTTCTGTCCTGCTGTGCACGAGTGTGTTTTATTAGAAAGTATTTGTGGGCGTACTTGTGCATGAAATTAAATGGTTTGACAATTTTTCGACACGTGGTATAACACGTACATGGCAGTGTTGATAATTTCGATACAATTGTACTTTTTTGATACAATTTCAAGTGATTTCTACTTTCCACAATTGCAGCTCTGCCAATTTTACATTAGCAACATTATAAAAACAATGGCCCGTAGTTATAGACAAGTTAGAGGCAGGTTTTAACATTTAAAACTGTATATTAAGATAAACACTCTTTTAACACTGTCATAGTCAACTTAAAAGAGCTTTTAACTTTAAAGCGGCGTTTTAAATTTAAAATGAGGTTGACGAGGTTTTAAAATCTTAAAAGCGTACTCTAAGTAGACGTTTTCCTGTCAAAATCTGCGGAGAAAATACAAAAGTGGTCTTAATTTGAAGAATATGCTTCCCAATCAAAGGATATTTCGAGATCTTGCGATTTTGGATGATACAATCTCAACCAGAAATAGGAAAACATACAAGCACCGCAAGCAGGTATTTTCAGCAGCAGTCCAATTAACTTCACGAATTCTTTTCACTTCCTATAAAAATTAAATTATTTACGTTAATAAATTATATTTTACAAAAATTTGTTATTTTCTTAGTTTGCTGCGCCATTTTCAAAATTATTTATAAAAGTCAGTTGATACAGGGTGAACTTGCTAAAAGAACAAATTTTTCCCAATGCCGATTGGTTACTTTTTTCATTTTATATTAATGGCCCTGTTTTGTGTCAATCTAGCAAAAACCTGCCTCTAACATGTCTATTAACTGACTAAAACTTAAAGCCTGCTCTAAACTTAAAGATTAATTTTAACTAGAAGAGGTTTTAACTTTCGACTATAACTACGGGCCATTGATGTCAGCAATCAAAGCGAATTTAATTCGCCTAGTCAGTACAGTTGGGAAGTGCACGAACTAGTTAATTCAACGCAGTAGGTCATTGAATTAATTGATCGAACTAGTTCGAAATTTTAAATTAACTATTTGCTCCCGGTTGCCGTTTTTTTTTTATTTTACTTACATATCGCACACCGTCTTCAAAAGAGTCACAACTCAACCATGTCCCCACCAAAAAGTTAACCATCCCGAATCGAACTTAACCACATCACTAACTATTGTTGTCCACACTCAAGAATGATAAAATACAAGATTGCGCCAATGAGAGGGGATTTTTGAGCGTAATTTTTGCGTGACATCATCTTGGTGCAATTGCGAGAGAGAAATGCCAAAACGCATAGAAAAATATGTAAACAATGCAGAAAATTGTGTTAATTTTAATATTACATGGCCCAATTCTGCAGGAATCAATAAATATACAAAGATTGATTAATTAGGAACACGTAGCAATAATTTTGGACATGTAGCCCTTTAGGTAAGTACGATTTTTAGCCCATGAAAAAATGTATGTGTTAAGAGTGTTTGCAATTTCATGTAGATCAAAAGGAAGGTGTGCAGCAAAGTGAATTTTTGGACTCGCCATTTTAAAAAGCAATGCAAAGTGCATATCTATATTTGTGGATGGTAGCCAACTACTATAAACTCCACAGCTGTTGACTCCACAGCTTTATATAACTTTATATAAATTAGTCTGTTCCTTTGAACTTCGGACTAAAACCTGTGGAACTGTCAAACTACAATTTTACGCTCTCAAATGAGAGTAAAAGGAGAACAGTCTAGTCAGTCTAGTCTGTTCCAATAGCAGTCCGGTTTACAGGATTTAGTCAGAACTTACAGGAAGTCGTTCCTATTGACATAAAACCTGTAAGTGGGAACACATTTGAGAGAGTAACTGAGCAACTGTTCCTAGTCAGAAGTTACAGGATTTAGTCCGGAGTTTTTTTTCCTGTAAGTTCATGAAAAGTGTCAAACGATCAGCTGATTTACATGTGCAAACAAAAACGGAAATCGGTGAAAGCAAAGAACCTTATATTTGTTAAAAAATGGAAGTAAACAACGAAATATTTGAATATGTATAGATTTTAATAATTATTTAGTGATATTTCAGCCAAATCAGTGTAGTACCAATGACATGTAAACAAGAGTAAAATTGTAGTTTGACAGTTCCACAGGTTTTAGTCCGAAGTTCAAAGGAACAGACTATTCATGAACTTACAGGAAAAAAAACTCCGGACTAAATCCTGTAACTTCTTACTAGGAACAGTTGCTCAGTTACTCTCTCAAATGTGTTCCCACTTACAGGTTTTATGTCAATAGGAACGACTTCTGTAAGTTCTGACTAAATCCTGTAAACCGGACTGCTATTGGAACAGACTAATAGCAAATGGTTACCCGCAGTGGCAACGGCAGTCTCACTCTGCTCAAGTAACTTGCTGACAATTCTTTTGTTTTCCCTGTGCTGAGCTCTTTCCGCACGCTGGGAACCCCCCAGATTTTTTTCGTAAATAGTAGGCACCGCACCACGTTTTAAACGACGAAGTTTTGCAAAACCCAAGGCGTTTACGAAAACGATATTAAATGCAATTAATATGAAAATACACAATATGTTACCCATTTCGAACTGTGTTTTATTTTCAATATCTTCACTAGTAAAGTGCTTCATGCACACATAGCTCGATTTGGTGTTTAAAGGTACGACCGCACTAGGCGACGCGACACGACACTACACAGCGCGGCAAAATATTCTTTGCATGTATTCTTATGGAGCATACCGCGACGCGACGCTGCGCGGCAAAGTTGACCAACTAGGCAAAAATATCGCGCCGCGTGGTGTCGCGCAGTTCCGGTGCCGCATAGTGCGGTATACCTAGCGGAACGACATAACATTTCGTACTATATTTTTAACTCGAAGTAATTGGATTTCCAATTGTGAGTTAATATTCACATGCATTTCATTCAAGAAGAAAATTGTATGTAAAGAAACAATATTTGAGAAGAATTCGCCAAGGAAAATAAAAATAAAAGGCATTAACATTACATCAGCGTCACTGGCATCCATCTTGTTTGAAGCTTTTGACACAAATAAATTATAAAATTTGCAGCGAAGTGTCGCGCCACTGCAGTTTCAGTGCGATATACCAAAAAGAGTCGCGGCATGTCGCGTAGTGCCGCTGCAGTGTCGCGTCGCTTAGTGCGGTCTTACCTCAATGCATAATCGCCGGCGGAATTTCTTCCACTTTTTCGCCAGGTTCGCGTCCGTAGGAAACGAAAAAAACTTATATCGCAGGATTTCCTTTTGTTTTCACTATTACACTTTGCCACTGCACACTTCATTTTGCTTTGTAATGTCTCAATAATTGTTTAAAACCACGCAGAAATATTAACGCACAAATATTAAAATTGTTATTTGGTTTTTTCGTATGCTCACAATCAAAAATTGCACCAAGATGACGTCACGTACACAGCTGATTCTGTCAAAATCACAAAGAGCGGATTAGCGGTACCGCGATTGGCGCAATCTCTATTTCTCTTAATCGTGGTCCACACTTCGGTTTGAGGTTTATAAAACACTACAAATGTAGAGAACAGTGTTCGGAGCCCAACTCGATTAAGGACTAAATCGCTCCAAAAATTGGAGCAAAAACAAGTTTTCCGTACTAGATTTTTTTTTATTTTTTATTTTCGGTTATGGCATTAATTGTTTTACTTAAATCTTTTCTATTCATGCAAAAATAAGAACGCGAGGTAATTTTTAGCATTTTCTATAAAGTAGAACATATTTAACACAAATTTTTTTAAAGGACAATAGGATCTAAACCTCTTCTCTTTATATAAATTCCATTCTACATATATTTTTTAACACATTAAGTAAAGTTCTGCATCCGCCAATTTCTACAGCAATACATCAAAAAGTAACGAAGTTACTTTATTAACGCATTTCTATGAAAAAATTAATTTTTAACGGCGAGATTTGGCTAACTTTCAATTTTTTTACAGAAACCGGTGGGGAACAGTCAAAACACGGCCCCAAGAAGGCATAAATGAATAAAAAAAAACGAATAGATTTGAAGTCGAGCGGACTAGAGGAGTAGATTTCAAATTTTTTCAAAAACCTGAGTAAATCTAATATTATCTTAGTTGAATCCAAACACTAGTAGGGAACGAATTGTTTTACATTTTAACGCTAATGACCCACAGATGGCGGAAAAATACAGGGTTGTATCAGACTTTCGACGTGGTTTCGAGTTGGTTAGCTTTTAACAATCTCAGTGAAATGGTTAAGTGTTGTCATTTTTATATGGCGAAACTACGCTAAATCAAGTGGGTTATCGGGATAACCAACTTAACAGCCATAACTACGTGGTTAGCTCCGGTGGGGACATGGTATAAGGGGTTTTTTTTAACAAATTACAACAAAAATTTGCTCCAGGTTTTGCTGAAATGTAAATAAAAGCTCTGTGGTCATTTTTAGGGCATAATTTCAAAAATGCCAAATTTTGAGTTGTGACTCTTTTGAAGACGGTGTGCGATATATTCATTTATATATCGCCACTACACACGAATAAAGGCGCGCTAGTGTTTGACGAAAAACGATGCGTAAAATAAACTTACGAAAAAAGACTCTTCGGCGAAGAAGGACGCGTAATCATAGATTATAGATGGCCAAGGACTGTCACTTCAGCATAATTCCCTAAAAACTTTTTGGGAAATTTACATACTGTCTTTCTTAGTATGTTAAAGCCTTTCTTCGTTGAAGTTTTTTTATGCGTCTTTTTTCGTGGTCAACTTTTGAGCTCACGCTTTTAGTCGTGTGTAGTGACAATAATACATATAATAAAATTGTAACAGGTCGATGTCCGTACATTATAGATATTAAAGAAAAATTATTGTGGAGGGTCTTTATTAGAGCACCAGAAGCCAAATCAACCATTTTTATAATTTTTGTCTGCCTGTCTGTATGTTTGCACGCGCATCACTCGAAAACGAATGCAGANAAATTGTAACAGGTCGATGTCCGTACATTATAGATATTAAAGAAAAATTATTGTGGAGGGTCTTTATTAGAGCACCAGAAGCCAAATCAACCATTTTTATAATTTTTGTCTGCCTGTCTGTATGTTTGCACGCGCATCACTCGAAAACGAATGCAGAGAATTGAATGCAGTTTTCACCGATGTATTGCTAGAGGTCTAACTTAAAATATAGAAAAAAATTAAAGAGTTGCCACCTGTTTGAAAATTGTAGTTTAAGTAAATTTATAAGACAAAGTGAATTTTGCAATATGGGCGTCAAAGGAAAGTGGCTTACGAAGGCTTACAGCCAAAAATATTTTTTTACAGTTGCCACCTGTTTGAAAATTTTAATTGAATTTAATTTATAAGATAAATTGAATATTGCAATATGGGTATCAAACTGAAAACGTTTAGGAAATTTTACTGCCGAAAATAATTTTAAGGAGGGTTGCCACCTGTTTGAAATTTTTTTTTATTAAATTGATAAAATAAATGAATTTTATATCTATACTTATAATAAAATTGTAACAGGCCGATGTTTCTACCTTATAGATATTAAGGTAAAATTAATATGGTGGGTTTTTATTAGAGCTACAGGAGCCAAATAACCACTTTTTAGAATTTTTGACTCTGTATGGCTGTATATTTGCACGCGCATCATTCGAAAACCAATGCATGGAATTGAATGCAGTTTTCACCGATGTATCGCTAGAGATTTAGCTTACAATATAGAAGAAAGAAATTAGAGAGTTGCCACCTGTGTTTGAAATTCCAGTTAAGGTCAATTGATACGGTAAAGTAAATATTGCAATATGGCTGTCAAAAGAAAGAGGTTTATAGCTGAAAATATTTTTATGGAAGGTTGCCACCTATTTTAAAACTTTAATTTAATTTAATTGATAGCATAAATTAAATATCGCAATATTGGCATCAAACTAAAGAGGCTAGGAAAATTTAATGCCGAAAATATTTTTAAGGGATTTGCCAACTGCTTGAAAAATTGTATTCATTTAAATTTGTAATATAAATAAAATATTACAATACGGACATTAAACTAAAGAAAAATATATGTGTATATATATATATATATATATGTATGTATGTGTATGCCAATAAAAGTTCTTATAAGGAAACTCAAGAACACAGAAGTGCGTTTTCTGTTATAGGAGGGCCAAGAATCCTCGCTGTGNTATGATCTTACGTATGCCAATAAAAGTTCTTATAGGGAAACTCAAGAGCACAGAAGTGCATTTTCTTTATAGGAAGGCCAAGAATCCTCGCTGTCCCATAGGATGAAAAGTTTTCCGGTACATTGCTAAATGAGTAGTGTGATCTCTTAAGTATCTTTCAAATGAAGCAGTTGATATACCTACGGTGATCTTTCCTTGTTAATTCACCACTTTTACAATTCGTGGTAAAATTTATGAACTGATTTCTGGGTAGATGCAAGACCGCATGATCGTGCATGAGGGCGTCCGAAAAACTTGACCCCATGCTTCATTTAAACATTTGAAAACTAAATTCGTATAACTTAAACATAGGTCCAAAGCAGACCAACCACACGGGGTTTCTATACATTTCGGCTGCAGCGCCATCCATTGGGCTTATTTTCTGCAAAACCATTGCTTACCATAAAATGAATACGTGTTATGAATTTCTACCTTAACTCCAGCGGCACTAATCGGGTAAATTTTTATCAAAAGAATTTTCTATCATACAGGTACATAGCTCACATTTAAAATTTGAACGAAATCGGTTAATAAATACGATTTTTATAAAAAACTCTACTCCAGAACCACCTAGCGAGTTTTCTAGTAGCATGTAATAGGACCATATATGTATGTAAGATAACTTGCGACAACCTGACGGAACTCTAATCAGTGGTTTTTGAGTTTAGTCCGAACAAAGAAAACGGCTATCATTTTATGCAAATAGGTATGTAGATAGGACAGTCTATAGCGAAACTTCAAAATTTATAGATAAATTATAATTTTACTAAAAATTAAAAACAAAGTTATAATAGTTCAATGGGATTTAGAAATCTAGGAAAAAATGGTTGCCAATCGAATGATATTTGCGCGTTTACGTAAATGTATATCGATCCAGCCTTTCCAATAATTACCACTTTTCGCCATAACTACGGTATTGATAACATATGTAGCTGTCTAGATTTTCAGGACGTTAGCGTAAGCAGTTCCAGAGATAAGCTATATGAGAAGTTCAGTTTGTATGGAAGGAAGGAGCCACGCTCCTTTCCCAATGGATTTGCAATATATGCATCAGTGCTAAGTTCAGTTCCCCAGCGTAATTGGTTTTAGAGATATATTGGTTTTTTACGTTTTAGTCTGTATAAATTTTAGGAATACCCCGAGCAACATACCGAGTAAAATTTTGGTCGGAATATTTATTTTCAAGGTGTTGGCATATGTTTCAAATATGAACCAAATCGGTGCAGCCGTTTAGTAAAATACATTGTACAGAGACTGTATGAAATTGTAAAGCGTGTCGTCTCAGATTTCTTAATTTTTTGGCAGCAACAACAAAATTTTTTTATTTTTTTGCGAAAAATCTTCCACACGGAAGTACCAAAAAAGTGCGATGGGTTACGCTTGAACGCACTTAATTGAACGTCAATAAAATTAAGTTTGTGGTTATATCCATATATGTAATACTTCTATATTGATAGTAAGCTAACATCTCAATGTGTAAGCATTCCGAAATCAAAGCGAGACAGTCTAGTACTGTTTTTGTCAATGTATTGTGTACTTGAGTGCCGGTTTTGTATATGTGTTGTGTACATGTTTATTTATAAATGTGTGTGTTCCTTTTCTTTCGTACGTGTTTATTGATATATCTGTACTGTAGTGTTTTCGGACGGTACTAGCTCTTACTGCCAATATAGGAGTATTACATATATGGTTATATCAAGGCGAAATTTTGAGAACAGTCCATTGCTAACTCTAAATATAAACAACGACGCACTGTCAAAAGCTAACACATTCAAATACCTAGGAATAATGAACGACGATAAACTAAAACCAAAAAAATGGATTATATATTTTCAATTAGAGCTCTAGTAATATGTACATGGTGAAAACTGCATTTAATTGCATACATTAGTTTTTGCGTGATGCGCTTACAAACATACAGACAGACAGACCAAAATTATAAAAATTTTAGATTTAGTTTCTGTTGATCTATTAAACCCCTTGTTAATTTTTCTGTAACATTTTATTATTCTCAAATACTTTCGTTTGATACCCACATGGCAACATTTAGGTTATCTTATAAATTTAACTGAAATAAAGTTTTCAAATAAGTGGCAACCCGCTTCAAAAATATTTTTAAAAGTAAGCTTCCTAATCCTCTTTAGTTTAATGTCCGTATTGTAATATTTCATTTATATTACAAATTTAAATGAATACAATTTTTCAAGCGGTTGGCAAATCCCTTGAAAATATTTTCGGCATTAAAATTTCCTAGCCTCTTTAGTTTGATGCCAATATTGCAATATTTAATTTATGCTATCAATTAAATTAATTTAAAGTATTCTACAAAAATAGCTCAGCTGTAAGCCTTTGTAAACCTCTTTCTTTTGACAGCCATATTGACCTAAACTGAAATTTTAAATACAGGTGGCAACTCTCTGCCTGTTACAATTTTATTATAAGTATAGATATCGATTTCATTTTATCAATTTAATACAATAAAATTTTTCAAACAGGTGGCAATCCTCCCTAAAAATATTTTCGGCAGTAAAATTTCCTAAACCGCTTTAGTTTGATACCCATATTGCAATATTCAACTTATCTTATAAATTCACTTTAATTAAAATTTTCAATCAGGTGGCAACTCTAAAAAAATATTTTTGGCTGTAAGCCTTCTTAAGCCTCTTTCTTTTGGCACCCATATTGCAATATTCACTTTTTCTTACCAATTTACTTAAACTGCAATTTTCAAACAGGTGGCAACTCTCTAATTTTTTCTTTCTATATTTTAAGTTAGACCTCTAGCAATATATCCAAGGCGCATCAATTACAGGTGATAGCGATAGAAGCTATGCTTCTTCTTATGAGCACGCTTGTGTCAAATTATCGTCTGTTTTGCTTTTTTTACATATACGCGTATACATACACATATACGTATATATATACCCTGCAAACAAATGCTCCCGAAATCTTTAAGAGTGTCGGAAATTTGTTACGATTCTTTTAGAAATCTGTAAAGAAAAACATATGCAGCGGTTGACAAGAACTAGTAAAAAATTTCTGTATGATTTCTTAAAGAAAATTCATAAAAAAATTTTGAAACCTTTCAGAATTCTATGAAATCCTGGTATGCAGGGTATATGAATAGATAAAGAAGATGTTGATGACACAAGGAGTTCATACCAATGTTTGTAAATGTTGTTTTTGTACGATTGCTACAACCTGTAGTTGTTGAATCATGCAATATATCGGTGAAAACTGCATTCAATTCTCTGCATTCGTTTTCGAGTGATGCGCGTGCAAACATACAGACAGACAGACACAGACAAAAATTCTAAAGATGGTTGGTTTGGCTTCTGGTGCTCTTATAAAGACCCCCACATTAATTTTTCTTTAATATCTATAGTGTACAGACATCGACCAGTTACAATTTTATTATATGTATTTTGTCAACCTCAATATTTTTGAGTTTTGGGAAAATGTAAGAATCACCAAAAATTTTTTTAATTAACCACTGTTCTCAAACATATACAACATGTCTCAAGGAGCGTTGTCAATTGCATATTCTTCAGCCAATGTTAAAAGGATCCTCTCCATACCGAAATTAATAAAAATAAAATGTCGAAATAGACTTCAAATCATATATGTAATACTTCTATATTGATAGTAAGCTAACATCTCAATGTGTAAGCATTCCGAAATCAAAGCGAGACAGTCTCCCAGCAAACATTTGGAGTCGTAAATGAGTCTTTAAGGAGTCCCATTTCGGAGCCTTTGTGCTCAAAATGAGCTCATTTAAGAGTCCAAAATGAGGGTGTTTCCCTTCCTGCGAAGGTCGACCTATATGAGCTTAAATTCATACATCAAATGAGCCTCAATATGAGTCATATTGGACTCTTATTGGCCTCATATACGGCTCATTTTGGACTCTTTTTGTAGCTCTTAAATGACTTATTGGCCTCATAAATGCCTACTTTCGGAGTCTCATTGTATGCTGTTCTGTGACTCTTATTGGCTTTATTCTTCAACTCTCTTAATGAACTTACTTTAGAGCCATGTTAGCAAGGAATTCATTTCAAATACTGTTGCATATTTATATACAAACCTCTGCGCATACATATATATGTACATATATTGCAGCATTCATGTTATAGCAGTTGCTGCAGCTAAATTTTGTTTATTTTTCCTTCCTAATTATTTTTCATATCTGTATAAACAAGTTTAGATATAAATTTCTAGTCGTTATTGTTTTTATACTGCTGGCTCATAACTTGGATCATATATGACTCCTAAAAGATTCATATAAGAGTAAAAAAATTTTTGTTTTTGAAACTCATATTTCTTACCTACCTAGGACTCCTTTCCGACTCATATATTCTGAGCGCTCAGAATACCCTGCAGGGAAACCGCGGACTAGTGAATCAAATTTCTAGCTCCGTACTACGTCTTTATCGCCAAAAAGGAACTAGTCCGATAGGAACTAGATCCCCACCAGTCCAAAATCGGCGAAAAGTGGTACTTTTAAGAAACTAATTTTTTCAGTTTTTTTTTCACTAGAAATCTATATCTAAAGTGACGAATTAGAAATGGTTCGGAACTATAGAAAAAGGGATGCAGAACGAACTAGATCCTATTTGTCGAATTTAGAACTATTTCGGAACTATGGAATAAGGGATGCAGCGGGGGGCTTGTTTACTTTACATAGATATGTGTTCGGCGGCTTTTTCGTTCAAAAACGCTTCTATTCTGTGCTTCGCAGATGCTATTTCATAGTTTGGTAATACAAAACAAAGCTTTGTGTTAACATATTAACATCTTGGGGCTGTCTGGAATCTAACCAATAACAGCGAGCACCTCTGCAAAGACAGCTACAGCCAAAGGTATGTAAACGTACATTTCTTACAATCATTCAAACAAATTTAATTTCAAATTTGAAAAAATGTTTCTTTGAAAATAATGTAAAATCGTACACGGAAGAACCGAAAAGATTGAAAAATCATAATACCTTTTTCTTTCACCTGTCGATTTTAGAACTGGTTCGGAACTATAGAATTTAGGGCTAGTTCGGAACTATCGAAAAAGGGATGCAGCGGGGGGCAATTGACACTTCCTAGGACATCGCCATGTTAAATTCGCCAGTTGCTTGCATGCAAAAGAGATTTATCGCGAACCAGTACTGGGTCTAAATGTACTAGAAGCGCCCCAGTTCAGAACTAGAGATTTTCCCCACAGGGTATGTTTGCGGGGCTAGTACTGTTTTTGTCAATGTATTGTGTACTTGAGTGCCGGTTTTGTATATGTGTTGTGTACATGTTTATTTATAAATGTGTGTGTTCCTTTTCTTTCGTACGTGTTTATTGATATATCTGTACTGTAGTGTTTTCGGACGGTACTAGCTCTTACTGCCAATATAGGAGTATTACATATATGCTTCAAATAGAAACAATTTCCTCTTTACATAACATTGATAAAAAGTTCAGGCACAGTAGAAACTACGAGTAATTATTGCTGGATTAGTAATTTGCACTTTGTAAATTCAAAAATATCCATTCACTGTAAATCTTTATGTTTATAAATATTTATGTACTTACATACATGCATTTAAAATCATAATCACCCCTATTGCGAGAGTCGACTGCTAGTAGATAAATGACTGTTCGATTATCGCTTTTCCATGGTATTGCAAACGTAGATGCCTCGTTCAATAAGTCAGTGTGAATTAATTATAGGCGTTCGTCCTTCTACAAACAAACAGCTGAAGAAGGATGAGCGACTAAAAACTATTCACAGTCGCTTATTGAACGAGGCATCTACGTTTGCAATACCATGGAAAAGCGATAATCGAATAGTCATTTATCTACTAGCAGTCGACTCTCGCAATAGGGGTGATTATGATTTTAAATGCATGTATGTAAGTACATAAAAAGCGATAATCGAATAATAGTCGTTTATCTACTACTAGTCGACACTCGCAATAGGGGTGAATATCTGATGTAAAAGTGCGTAAACGTTTATGTAAATAAAATAAAGGTAATATGTTTCTATATTTTTAGCAATTATTTGTACTTTATTAGAAACAATAATTAAACACAAGTTGTACATAATAACTAAATATATGAAAAATAAAAGGAATCAAAATTTGGTACAATTTAGTGATAAAAAGTACACTTTGAATTACATTTTCATACAAAATTGGAAAATGCAATTATCAACACTGGTACATAGTACGTACCCATGAACCAACGACTACAGATCACGTAATCCGCCATCGTTGTATTTGTAATCGATTTTCAGAAAAAAGTTTTCGTAGCGTTTTTGATGTTTTTTGGTTCTGTTTACATCGTCTTCTACCTCTTCGTAGTGATATTTTAGCGATTTTATGTGTTTCCTGCAGCGGTTTTAATTAGAAATTTTGATTTATTACAAATTTATGATATAATATGAAGTGCTTTGTGATTGGAACAAGTTTGTGCGTCTGTTTGATTTGCAAAGAGGCGTAAATTTGCGTGAAAAGTGGGTGCACATTTGTGGTCAGAACGTTGGCATTGAAAAATCGGCCGGTGCCGATAATATGCGATTGTAAAACACTCTCAATCATTAAAACCATATTTTATGAACTTTTTTTGCTAATTGTCATCAAGTTTCACTTTTTATATTTTATAATAAATACAAATCTAATCGCACTCAATAACCGCGCCTTTTTCGTTTTCTTTGTTTGTTTTCATTTTTAGGCAGATGTCAAAAACGCTCAGAAATTTACTTTTTTCATTCTTTTCCGATTGCGTGATCTTCTTAGTTGGTTCATGGTACGTATGCATGTATATGCAAATAGATATCGTCACCAAACACGAATAAAGGCGCGATAGTGTTTTGACGGCGAAAAAAGGCGCATAAACAAATAGTCTGTTCCAATAGCAGTCCGGTTTACAGGATTTAGTCAGAACTTACAGGAAGTCGTTCCTATTGACATAAAGCCTGTAAGTGGGAACACATTTGAGAGAGTAACTGAGCAACTGTTCCTAGTCAGAAGTTACAGGATTTAGTCCAGAGTTTCTTTTACTGTAAGTTCATGAAAAGTGTCAAACGGTCAGCTGATTTGCATGTGCAAGCAAAAACTAACAGCGGTGAAAGCAAAGTACCTTATATTTGTAAAAAAAATTGAAGTAAACAACGAAATGTTTGAATATGTATAGATTTTAATAATTTTTAGTGATATTTCAGCTAAATCAGTGTTGTACAAATGACATGTAAACAAACCGACTGACGTTTTTACAGGAAATAGTGCTTTTTGCGTTCCTATGCACTTCTGCATCTGTTCTCCTTTTACTCTCATTTGAGAGAGTAAAATTGTAGTTTGACAGTTCCACAGGTTTTAGTCCGAAGTTCAAAGGAACAGACTAATGTTAAGATTTTTTAACGCTAAAGTTTTTTTATGCGTCTTTTTTCGCCGTCAACTTTTGAGCTCGCGCCTTTATTCGTGTCTAGTGACGATCAGTGGTGCCAGATGTCCGGATTTCGCTTCATTTTGGGTATTTCTGAAACCATTTGGGGATAGATTTTTTCGTTTGGGGATGTGGGGATTTGATGGGGATTTTTGTTTGGTTTAAAATATTCATATTGAAATTAAAATACATACATTTTACTGCCTGCCCTTAAACATTTCTCAAACAAAGATTATCTTTGTCAAAGCATTATTATTAAAGTGGCAAGCGCTCAAAAAAAATTTGACGAACTTACAGACAGCAATGGGAATAGGAACCTTGGGCCGAAGGTATGTTGTTAAATAGTCTCCAAAAACCATAAAAAATAAGAAACCGCTATACGTAAATAACCAAATGATCTCATATATATGTACACATATACATCTGTGAAAATTTATAATAGAAAAGTATTCAAAACTGTAATTAAAATGAACTAACAGAAATGAGAATACATAGTTTTTTATTTCTTAATTAAGGGGATTTAAATGGGGATTTAGAAGAAAAATGGGGATTTTTTGGGGATAACTGCGGCTCGATATGGGGATGCGCTATACCATAATTCTGGCAACACTGGTGACGATATGTGCTTGCATAAATATGCACGTATTTTCAAGAGTCGGAACATGCCTAGACGATAAAGCAACCTCATGATTTGAAAGAAAACCACTTTTTTACGCGTAAACGACGGGACTATATTCTTTATTAATACATCTTTGTATGTATGTACATAAATACATATGTGTGTATGTACATAATTATGTACGACATGCTAATTTAGACAATTTTTAATTAAAATTTATACAGATTCGCGTTTCAGACTATTTTCTCAAAATTAATTATATTGGTTGTTTGTTCGAGGTATTAAAATCCAATATTTTAAAATAACCGCTAATTTAAACTTTAAGACATGAAACAAAGAAGTCAATGTAAAGAATAGAGTACAAAAAATTAATATACAAATTTACTAATAGTCACAACATTTATGTTTGCATTATATTTTTGATGTAATTCAAAACATCATTGTGCGCTAAAACACCCATATGGTCTACTCCATTTAAAGCTACGTTTGTAATATTGGCACTTTGCCGTCCGATCCAAGCGTGGCAAGCGCGCAACGAACGTTGGTTTACGGTACCATCGCCTTTTCCCATTACCAACTTTGGTGTCTCGTCAGCGATTGTGTCTTTCTTGTATCGCAAACTAAAACGTAAAAGCATGTAAATTGTTCATATCTATATTATAATAATCATCATCGATTCGCCAACAGTTAGAGAGAGGCGAAACGAACGAACTCAATGACGTACAATCACACTCGATATCGTCCGTCCTTTAGTCTGTTCCAATAGCAGTCCGGTTTACAGGATTTAGTCAGAACTTACAGGAAGTCGTTCCTATTGACATAAAACCTGTAAGTGGGAACACATTTGAGAGAGTAACTGAGCAACTGTTCCTAGTCAGAAGTTACAGGATTTAGTCCGGAGTTTTTTTTCCTGTAAGTTCATGAAAAGTGTCAAACGATCAGCTGATTTACATGTGCAAACAAAAACGGAAATCGGTGAAAGCAAAGAACCTTATATTTGTTAAAAAATGGAAGTAAACAACGAAATATTTGAATATGTATAGATTTTAATAATTATTTAGTGATATTTCAGCCAAATCAGTGTAGTACCAATGACATGTGCTTTTTGCGTTCCTACGCACTTCTGCATCTGTTCTCCTTTTACTCTCATTTGAGAGCGTAAAATTGTAGTTTGACAGTTCCACAGGTTTTAGTCCGAAGTTCAAAGGAACAGACTACTTACTAGCTAACTTTGTTGTTGCCATGGCGAACTTATACAAGGTGGTGTTACTGGCGAATTTAGATTACAACAACGACAACCACATGTATTTTGTATGAAGGGTGTTATGTCAAATCTCAATTCGCTCCAAAGTTTACATGTATTTTGTTCTTGCTTTTGATGGGTGTGCTGTCAAATCAGTAAAAGCAAAAACAAAATATATGTAAGGCGATGAAATCAGCTGATTTTACAACACCACCTTGTATAAATTCGCCTTGGTTGTTGCCTTCACATACAAAATTTTTCGTTAAGCGAACAGAACTCAAACATAGCAAGCAGTGAAGTGGCGAATCGATGACAGCTAATATCGCCGTTTAAAGTACAAAACCGCCTATCGTCGTTCTACAAAACCTCGTTAATGGCATTTGTGCCAAAAAAGATATTTGCTCATCGGAAGCTAAAATATCGATACTTAGATATAAGTTCAGATAATTAGGGATAAAAAAAGAGAAGCGTTTTGAAATAGGACTACCTTTACTACTCTCTCCTACAATATCTTGGCAACCTCACATACGTGGTTTTGTATTTTCTTGATACGTGGTTTTGTACTTTAAACGACGATATATATTTACACAAATTAATTGACATACCGCTCGACGGTGTCCAAACCATCACCATAGAGACAATGTAATTCTACATCTGGCGGACTAAAATTTAATGTGAAATGCATATTGTCTTGTCGCATATCCCATCCAATTGTGTAATCAATATCAGAAAAGAATTGCTTCAGCTGTGACATTGTATATACGCGTGACGGAGTTTCCACCAAGACTTCGGACGGGCGCCAAAAGAGTGGTGATGGTAGCAGCCATGCGGTGGAAGGATTAGTTATTTGTTCTTGTTTTAAAATTTTTCCACTGAGGAAGAATGAATCCAAATCATCGCCTAAAAATAATAAATAATATAGTTTTCTTTTTTGAAATAGGTACACTAAAATATAGCTATTTGTAAATACAGCGTGGTCATATTGTGAATTCAAACATTCCCATTATATATGGAACACGATTTAATTCATGCGGCTGCTTCGGATGGCTTCGCAGTAGCGCATCGTGTTAACCCAGTTTTTCCAAGAGCTTAGAGTTAATGAATGCCACGGCTGCAAAATCGCCATCCAACCGTCACTCTCTGATGATGCATTGGTTTCTCAACGATCATGTGCGGATTATGATATCCCCAGATGCAGCAGTTGTGCCGACGTTCCCACGACAGTCGGTTCTACGTAACTGGAACGACCCAGATTTATATTTGGCCAAGGACTGTCACTCCAGCAACACTCCCCAAAAACTCTTTGGGGAGCTTGTATGCTGCTACAACAACAACAACAACGAGATGAAAATGCGCTTAGTCAGAAAATATGATTTTTCGAGCAAAATCGTTGTCCAATAAAATAACATATTGTTGTTGTTGTTGTTGTTGTAGCGGCTACAACAACCCCGCCCAGATCGGCTGATATCTCAGTCGTTGTCGCCGAGTTCCACTAACGGCAGCCCCAAGAAGCGTGCAGCCTCTATGGGGTCGGTCTATAGGGATATGTTATAGTTGGGTGGTTCCCAAGGTGTCGTACTTGCCGTATTGTTGTATGTTGTTAAGTTTTTAACGGCTAAATAAATGTTTAGAGGACTTGAAATCACCACCAACTATTTTTTAATTGTGTGAAATTTCATAATAAAACTTTTATGTTAGCTTGCGAATTCCTTAAATATAGTTTTAGCCGTTTAAAATTTTTGACATACAACAGTACGACAGTATACAACGCCTTGTGAACTCCCTAAGTATATGTAATCATATATCATATATCGTATATATTATTCAGTAAAAGACTACTACAGTGCACGTCAATAATGTGAACAAATTAAAACCAGGCGAGTTCACATTTGCGCATTTGTTCACTTTACATATATGGAACACCCTTCACGTGTAGAAGGAAAAGCGAAATACCATTTCGCAATGCTGCCGGATAGATAACAGTTTGCCGTTTCTATTCCTGTCGGGCCTGTGTAAACGTACCGACCCAAACTTATACTTGGCCACGGGAAGTCTCTTCAGTAACCGAAAACTGTTTTGTTCGTATTTTTCAGTAAAATAAAAGCAACTTTCGTGAAGAATTACCTAATTCTAAAAATAGAGTTTACTCCCTTCTTAAGCTATAACGGACTACTGCTTGTATGCATGCATGTGTGTGTATATATTTATTTATTTAATGACTCACCCATTGCAAACACCTTGACAGCTTTCATGCTACCCGCCCAAGCACCAGCGAGACTTATTTGCCTCTTTATATATTTCCGTCGCCACTCTGTGGTTTGTTGATGCAGAAACACTAATGTCATTGGGCTTCCCATGCTGTGCGATATAAATGTTACTGGCAATTTTGAATTACGCTCATATGTATCCTCTACTAGCTTTTTCAAATCAATAAAGAATTGGTTATGTTCACCTATACAAAGTTTAATATGAAGTTATATGATATACAATAATAAAAACAAATTACTTGGTCCTTTGCGGAAGTCGTACGGCGCACCGTGTATGTTCTTTTTTCGCTCGTATCCCAAGTCGACAAGCACATTCGCAATATCCTTAAAGTACGCCCCCGCTTTGTTGTGTGTCGGGTCTATCCATTCCACGACATCAGGGTCTCCCCAACCAGGAACGCGTATATCTACACCAGGTGAATTGTGCGTAGTTCTGGTAGCTTTGTCGTAATATAATTTAATATTTTCCACCCAACAATAAACTGGCGGTACAACCAATAATTCTAAGTTCAACCATAGGCTATACCAATTGGCTTTTTTTGAGCAATATAAGGGCGCATCTGATTTATTCAGTTTAGCCTCCAATTGACTACCGCCATCACCAGGAACTACAAAAAAAAACGTTTGAAATTGTACTATATATATATCTATACTAAATACAACTTACTAAATATTACCGGGGACAATGGTTTCTTTTGATTAAAGGATACCACATGACACACCTCTGTAAAAATTATAAGAAGTAATGGCGTGCAACCGATGAATATCTTCATTATGTGTTTCTGCTTCTTAATATCTCACTTTGTTTCTATATGCTATAGTGATAAATTAAAAAACTTGGAAGACATGAAATTGTTCATTCCTAGTCTGGAAGGATTAGATTCGTGCGAATGACATCCGTCGTACCGGAATCACAAAGTAAGCGACGGTGCCATTCACACGAATCTAATCCTTCACTCTCGCTTGTTATGATAGTGCCAATGGTCAGTTTAACACTGGAACATATCTGCCACCAGAATAACTCTGTTTGTTGGCAAGAGAGGTGGGGTAAAGTTTCTCAAAAAGTTGTTCCAGCCTCTACACCTCATTAAAAGACCGTTTACACACAACTTTGGCGTTGCGTTAGCGTTGCCGTTGTTGTTGTTCTTGTTGTAGCGGCTACAACAACCCCGCCCAGATCGGTTGGTATCTCAGTCGTTGTCGTCAAGTTCCACTAACGGCAACCCTAGGAAGCGTGCAGCTTCTGTGGGGTTTGTCCACAGGGACAAGGCCGTTAGGGTTGTCGGGTTTTCCGGGCATGCGAAGAGATGTTTCGAGTCATGTGGGGTCTCTCCGCATGCCGGACACTCATTCGGCACATCCTCATTCAACCTACTCAAGTAGGAGTTCAACCTGCTGCAGTAGCCGGAGCGAAGTTGTGCGAGTGTTGTGCGTGTCTCCCGAGGCAGATGAAGCTCCGTCTCGTCTATGTCCGGGGGTGGTATGCCTAGAACGGCATTCACAGGTCTAGAGTCTACATAACTCGAGACTGAGTCCCTGTGAATGCCGTTCAGGGCCTGTCTGTAAGCTGTCGGGTCCAGAGGTTGCTTAATGAACCTCTGGACTTCGTCCGTCAGTTCATATAGATGCCTCCTGACGTGCCTAGGCGAGGGCTCCTCTGCAAGCAGCTGTCTGCTTGGGTGGCCACTTCTGTGGCTCCCGATCAGGAACTGCTTGCAGAGCATTATATTATGCTCCTTTACAGGGAGCATTTGCGCCTCGTCGTGCAGGTGGTGTTCAAGCGACATCAAGAGGCATCCCGTCGCTGTCCTGAGTGCGGTGTTCTGTACAGTCTGTAGCTTCGTCCACTGCGTCCTACTAGTCCCTGGCGACCACACTGGCGCTGCGTAGTTCAAAAC